>NC_050445.1:153984306-154201806 GCF_903995425.1 Onychomys torridus
AATTACCCAAAGCTGACAGACTGCATCCTTTGGGGCACCATTTCAGATAATTTCTTTCTTTTTTTTTAATTTAAAATGTTGTTGTTGTTGTTGGAGAGAGGTTTAGATGGGAGCTTTATTATGTAGCCCAGGCTGCCCTCAAACTCATAGAAATCCTCCAGAGTGCTGGGATTACAGGTGTGCACTGCTAGGCTCAAGATTCAGTTTTTCATTATTTAACCAATGTTACTAGACTTCTGATTTTATAAAGTCTAGGACCCCATTGTAGTAATATATTATTATAAGGTGTGTTATATTTGTTTATGCTGTGGAACATTTGTTTGATGATGCAAAAATGTATTGCATTATTTTATGCTGCATGTGTTTAACTCTGTGAAGCTGTGTTACTGTGCCTGTCTAAAACACCTGATGGTCTAGTAGAGAGCTGAATGGTCAATAGCAAGTCAGGAGAAAGGACAGGTGGGGCTGGCAGGCTGAGAAAATATATAGAAGGAGAAATCTGGGAGGAGCAAGAAGAAAGAGCAAGAGAACAAAGAGAGGAGGACACTGGGGGCCAGCCACCCAGCCACCCAGCCACACAGCCACACAGCCACACAGCCACCCAGCCACCCAGCCACCCAGCCACCCAGCCACCCAGCCACCCAGCCACCCAGCCACCCAGCCACCCAGCCACCCAGCCACCCAGCCACCCAGCCACCCAGCCACCCAGCCACCCAGCCACCCAGCCACCCAACCACCCAGCCACCCAGCCACCCAGCCACACAGCCACACAGCCACACAGCCACACAGCCACACAGCCACCCAGCCACCCAGCCACACAGCCACACAGCCACACAGCCACACAGCCACACAGCCACACAGCCACACAGCCACCCAGCCACCCAGCCACCCAGCCACACAACCACCCAGCCACACAGCCACACAGCCACACACCCACACAGCCACACAGCCACACAGCCAGCCACAGAGTAAGAATGAAAGTACAGAGGTAAGAAAAGGAAAAAGCCCAGAGACAAAAGGTAGATGAGATGATTTAACATTAAAAAAAGCTGGCAAGAAACAGCCAAGCTAAGGCCAGGCATTGATAATTAAGAATGAGCCTCCATGTGTGATTTATTTGGGGGCTGAGTGGCCCCCCAAAAAGAGTAAAAACAACAATACCCCATTTTGATTCCTTGCATCCCCCCCACATTAACCCATAAGAAGCATTCTGACAGGAGATGTGGGTAATGAGCAAATGGCTGATAAGTTACACTAGGTCTGCTGTTTTCCTCAGAAGGCCACAAGCCACAGTACAGCTTCCTCAGTACCCAGCATGGAAAGTAGAGTGCATTATAGGGTCACATTCCGTTGCCATGTGTCCCTTCACTGAAGGGGCAATTTTAGGCATAAAATGTGCCCCAAGGAATGACTATTAATTAGCAATTATTCCATCAGCACTTAATCTCTCAAGGTTAGTGGACACCAATGGTCAAGACCTCAAAGGCCTAAATGAATTATTTGAAATTCCAGCATGTGGGAGGGAAGTAGAAACAGAAAAATCAGGAGTGCAAGGCTACACAATGAACTCAAGGCCAGCCTGAGCTACTGTAAGAAGGACAGGAAGTCAGCATCATTCCAAGATGACCCACAGACTTCAAATAGGCCACACCCTAAACTGACATACATAATCACTTGGTTAGCCCAACTAATTTCCTAAAATATCCCTCTCTCTTTTGTGAGAAATTGAACTCAGGGCCGTTATACATTCTAGACAAACACTCCACTGCATGCCAATTCCTCTTTCCACTGGTTTAATTTTGAGGCAGGATCTTGATGTAGTTGAAAATTACTCCAGAGCCCAGGCAAGTCTTGAACTTCCTGATGCAGTCTTCCCAGTAGCTTCAATCATATGTACATGGCATGAAGGAGACAGAGAAGGACTGGGGAAATGGTTCTTGAATCCCCAAATGCAAGGTATGGGGACAGAACTCTGCATCTTCAATCCCAGGACCCCTGTGGTGACATGGGAGGTGGAGCCAGGCGAATCCCAAGAAGCTCATGGGCCAGTATGTGGTACATGCAATGTCCCCAGACCAGAGACTCGGCCTCACAGTGAAAAGTGGGGCTATCCTGACACACCTGCAGCTGCACTCACACCAAAGATAAAAGAACAGAGAAGAGGAACAGGAAGAGGATGAAGGAGAAAACAGTGAAGATGCTTTAAACACAGCCAAGGAGGGGGGAAAACTAAAGAAAGCCAAGGCGAGGGGTGTTCCTGGCCTGAGCATCCATTACATGTTAGATCCAGTTGTAGGCATTTCCAACACATTACCTAAACTGATCTCAGAGCAATCGTACAAGAAACGTTTTTACAGGCTGGCAGGCAATGAAGACTGTCTTGTTCAAGAGCAAGCATAGCACAGTGCTATGGCGTTAATCAGAGCTAATGTCAGAAGCACTGTGTACAGTCCCTGTCACACACTCCCAAGAGGTGACCCGGAAGTAGACTGGTGAAGTGCAAGATGACATGATCCTGGGGAGGAAAGATGCTCAACAGTAACACAGCCTGGGGTGTGTCCAGGACAATATGGAGTGCAATGTTACTACACTATACAAATCAGACTGGGTGAAGAGTGGCAATGGAGAGACACAGGAGATCAAGGCCTGATTAGAAAAGACACAGGTGATACCGCCATTGCCCACCATCACCAGAGAATGAGCTAGAGGCTTAAATTACACAGCTCCATACTGGAAATCCAGCTCTACCTTTTGGTTCCTGGATCTCTCTGACTCCCATAGTTTCATCTATAAAACAAAGTGTTGTTTTAAAAATCTACTTTATAGAGTTGCTTTGAGGACAAGTGCTAAGAATGAGGTGGGTACATTTTATATTCAATAAATCTTAATGGTAGATTTTTTTCTATGATGATTAATGCTAAGCCCCTCCATATTTTACGCCATAACATAACTGTAACATTTTATTTTGGTTTGGATTTTGTTTGCTTGCTTTGGAGACAGAATCCCCCTATGTGGCCTTAGACTCACAAATCTCGCCTGTCACAATCTGTTAAGGGTTGAGACTACAAGGATGTACTGACACAAAGCTTCTAGATTAGTCTCTTAACTTCAAAACTTATGATGCCAACTTGTTCCCAAGAAACTTTTTCAAAGTTGACTCCATAGTCCCTTAACATGACAGACATTCCGTGTGCATGCTGGGCACTGACTGCTACAACCTTCTTATCAGGACAGTGTGGCAATGTCTAAAGTTTTGAGCCCCCATGGCTGGAGAGTGGCCACCTAGCCTAGCCTACTTGGTGAGCTCCAGGTTCAGGGACAGACCCTGTCTCAAAACAACAAACAAACAAAAAGTAGATGGTGTTTCAAGAACGACACATGAGGTGACACGTGTGCACATGCACCCACACATATTCACTCTGCCTTTGTCTTCACACACACAGACATTTTGATGGATTAATACAACCTCTGTCCCCTAAATTCCCTGGTGGTGATAACACTGTCAGTCCCTATCTCACAAGGAACAGCCTTAAAGGCATTTGAGGATTGGAACTAGGCTTCCGCTGACCTCCAAGTCAGCCTGTCCCCTGACTCTCCATTGGTAGCTTGAGATCATTACACACAGCAATCATATACTTCCATCTCTGTTAAAAACAGCCTTCACCCACCACCCCATTTTACTCTTCTTCAAGGCTTAAAGCAAGCCCCATCTCCTTTCTGAAACCCCATCTCCTCTCTGAAACCCCATCTCCTCTCACTCAAAGTTCAAGCCGCAAGTTCTGTGACTTCCCAGGGCCCTGCTGATGTTCCCGTTGCCACGCCTCAGAATCACACAGACATGTGGCTAGTTGGTGTTCTGTGTGCACTTTCATGTCACTGCAGCCCTTGTAGAATCTTCACACATCTTATTTCACAAGTCAGGAAGGAAGCTGTGAGAGTTGCCTCACCAACGAGCCACATGTAGGAAGGTCAGAGCCACATTTGGACCATTCCCAGTGCTTTCCCTCGGGCATGCCACCTCTCTCGGGTGCCTCAACATCGAGTTGGTTACATCCACATCCATCTAGGTTTCTTCCTCCCGTAGGGGTCCAGAAAAACCTTCTGTTGTAGGAATCAAGAAGCAATCACCTTTATCCATTTTAACAAGTTTCTCAAGGGTTATTAAAGCTGACAGAGCAAGAAGGGAGTTGGAAAGATGGCTAAACAGTGAAGAGCGCTTGATGCTCTTATGGAGGACCCGAGTTCAGTTTCCAGTACCCCGCTCATAACCTTCTACAACTCCAGTTCCAAAAGATCCAATGCCTTCTTCTGTCCTCTGTGGACATGTAAGTGGTGCACATGCATGCAAGCCAAATAGTTACACTCCTAAATCAAGAACACATAAATCCTCTTGGAAGACAACACATATATGGCCCTCACGGAGCTGGTACTGGTTGGTTAGTTTGGCTACAATGTCCGGTGCTAAGAACAAAGCCTTACACAAAAGTCCTTGGTGGGGGCTCATTTCATAAGAGCAAATGGATTGGGTGAGGAGCTCACAGAGACATAAGCACTCCTCTAGCTTAGCACTCCCCACCATGTGAGCAGTCTGTCCACAGGAGCAGGAGGAGTGTGGGCTTCCAGAATGAGGCTGGCTACTCCACCAGCCCCTGCTTAGTTCACAACCTTCACAGCTCTGGACTGCTAGGCTGTTGTCTTCCAGACTTCCCCCATGAGAGAAGCTGATCCACAAGTTCCAGGGCAGGAAAAGTGAATCAGGAAAACCAGTGGGGATCCAGCGAGCGAAGGAACATCTGAGATGCAGGGTTGGAAACACAGGGAAGTCCTCTTTCATTGACACCATTTGAACGGTGCTTCCAATTTGTTTACTTGTTTGCTTTGTCATATGTCCCTAGTGAGAGATGAGCTCTTCCACCCTATGCATTGGGGTCCTACAGGCCTGACCCATAGAAGGCACACAGAAGTCATGCACTAGGTATTGCTGGGTGACTGCCAATACATGCCTATATGTACATCTCTATATGTGTACACTCATATATGATATTTTTCTAGGTATATCAACAAGTTTGTGTCTATCTCCTCACATAAATAAACATTGTCCATAAGTGCACACATCTTTGTATCTGTGAAGACATTTAAAACTAGACTAACAAAGGTATATGTTGCCAAAGTGAGGCTCTGCAACACCACAGTGACCTCTGGCTCACCTGTCTATCAAAAACACATACTCCTACCCACGAACTAATCAGGCAGATGTTTAAAAAGTGAGGAACTTTATAAATGTTCAAGGCAAAAACGTGTCTTAGCTTAACAAAAATAAAATTTCTCAAGTCTTTCCAAACTTTCTGTCTGTTTATTAATTTAATCAATGTGAGCATGGAGGGAAGCATGGACAAACATGTCTATAAATGTGACAGGTGATATAGTGGGGACTTCTCCAGGCTGGCCAGAAGTCCCTCCTAAAGTGGTAACATATGCAGGAGGTTAGAGTGTATGCTAACCACAGATGGACCATTTTCTGGATACACAAGGTACCAGACACTGGGTAACCCTCTTTTCAATTTAAACCATAGCACAACCCTGGGACGGGGATGATATTGTCTGCATTTTGTAAATAAGAAAGCCAAGATTCCAAGAGTTAAGTAATTTGCTGAAGAGACTGTGCTCTGGGGCTGGCTATGACATAGGCATTGTGCAAATTCTGGACTCTAATTTGAAGTTTAAGTTGTTTTCAATGAATTAAGTGCTTCTTGCACACTTGTACAGAAGCTGACTTTGAGGGAAGTGTGCATAGGCACATTTGATGGTATACAGGCATAACTAAGTCATGATGAAGACCACCCCAAGTTAAAGACAGTAATGAGCAAGCACATCTCAGAAACCATTCGCCTGTGTTCGTCACATTATGAGAGCTTTTGCACTTGGCCGAGTCCTCTCAAAGAAATTTTCTAACAAGGCGTGTGTGTGTGCATGTGTGTGTGTGTGTGTGTGTGTGTGTGTGTGCGTGCGCGCGCGTGCGTGCGTGCGTGCATGCATGCGCGCACGCCTTCTAACAAGGATATATATATGTCAGGTTCTTTCAAGCCAATGGAAATTTCTTAATTCATTTCTGTCCTTTTCTCGAACAGAAAAGTGCCTTCAGTGTGTAAGGAGCCACTGGGTAGTATGTATTAGGTACTTAGAGCCCAAAGTAAATCATCTTTGTGTACTTTGAAGGGGAGTGGAATTATTTTTAAAACGACTGAGGACAGAGTAAAGAAGGGGGAGAAAAAGATAGCTCTTCCCTCTAAATTTGAAAGAAAATGTCAGCTGCCTTCATCAAGATTCTGAAAGAGCCATTCAACCTCTCCCTTCCCAGAAGTTGGCCTAAGGAGGGAAATTATTTATTTTTAAAGATTTTACTTTAGCTCATAACATCAGTGGGAAAGGTTTCCATTGGCTCTTGCCTATCTGTCAACTCCTCCCTCAGACCACTATCAGAAGGGGCCAGCAAGGCAACATCTTGACGCCAGGGACTGAGGTGCCCTGCAGTAATTCAGTGGGTTTGGTTGGTCAGTCAGTTCCCCCACCAGTTCCCCCAAGATGCTGGTAAAGTGCAAAGAGAACCCTGCAGGAACCTGTCTTCTGCTCCCTAAAGTAACACCTCCCCCAAGAGGAAGAACTACTAGCTCTGTGTGGTCCCTATTTCAAACCTGGCCTTGGGTTTTGTTTGTTTTCTGATTTCAAGCCTTTCCCTCACATGCATCTCTCAGAAACATTCCTGAGTCTAAACTAAGAAAAAAAACAAAGCCAGGAGCTTTGGAACATGAAGGCAGTAAAGATTCTAGCGCCTGCACTTGTTCTAGATAATGAATGACCTTGGGCTAGTAGCTTACGCTACCCAAAAAAACTGGTCAGAAGAGAAAAATATGTCATCAAAAAGTTCTTGAAATTTCAACACAAAAATCACGTGGTCCCAGCGCTTAGCAGGTTCTGTGCTCCGGACTCGCATTGGGCACATGCACAAAGCCGCAGGGGGTGGGGGCACAAAGACATGGATGGATTTCAGGTGTTTCTGACCCGAGGCTTGCCTATCATTCTTGCTTGTTTGATCTACATTTACCATTTGCCCCCAGACGCCTCTGAACCTGCTTCTAGCTTACTTCTTAGCACCAAACATCTCCAGAGTCCAAGAAATAAATTTTCTGAAAGTAGCAGAGATGAAGTTGTCCTGGGTCTCCCTTGCCACCAGAGCTGGGTCAATTGCAATAGAAGGCGGACTCGGGGACGATAACACGTCTTTGCTTACGCAAAGGTGCCTGATACATCTCTTGGGGTAAGGATGGGATAGACCCTGACTTCAGTCTCTAGGTTGGGCATGGCACAGAGAGAGCAGGACAGGGAAGCCTCACAGACGACCCTGTCCTCTGCACACTAGCAGGAAGGGATGCTGAAGGGAGCAGCGGCCAGCAGTAGGTACCTGAAGAGCCTGGCAGCGGTCTGGTTCCTCCTCCAAGCCATGCGCTGTGCCAGCACCCCTTGCACGATCTCCTTCTCGTTGGGTAGCCGGTAGACAGGGAAGATGTAGAGCCAACAGAGGACCACTACACAGAGGGCACTGGCTCCCACCGGTAGCCTAGTACGCGGGAACTTCCATGCCAGCATGGCCATGGCCCCTCTGGACGTGTGTCGCCGGGCCCGCCCGCAGGGGCTCATCACAGCCTCGGCATCCAGGGTCTGTCGTGGGAGCCTCAGCACAATGCCAGACGAAGTGGCAGGAGAGGGTGACTCCACGGCCAGCCCCCCATGCACACACACCTTTGGCTTTCTTGCATGCACACGCACAGCTGGGGGACCCCCACTACGGCCCCAGAGGTCAGCTACAAGGATCTTCGCCAATGCAACTTTTCCCACGGATATCTTGCTAGAGGAAGTGGCCTCCGGGCAAGTCACGAGCCATGGTCCCTTTCCCTGCAGAGGTAGGCGACGAGGGGTCTAGGCGAGAGCAGCGGGGCCAGCTGCTGCTGCCCTTACTACAGCATCACAGCTGACCTCGGCTGGGGTTGTGGAAGAGGTGCGGCTGGATCCCGGACATCTGACCCGCTGTGTCCCTTCCAGATAAAGATGCTCCTGCGCCCTGCACCGCCCTTTCCCCCGCCTCCTGCGCCGCCGCGGTGCCGGGCACCCCACAAGACGTGCTCTCCCCGCCGCGCCAAGTCCTTGGAAATTTCCACGGCGGCCCGGGACCGCTAGCCCGCCCCCGGCGCCTCTGCCGTGCCTGCCGGGACCCTCGCTCCGCTCCCCTCCCAGGCAAGCTGAGAACTCGCTCTCATCAGTTCATTCAGCGGCGCGCCGCAGCCTTCCGCTGCGCCCTGGACTCCGCAGACACGCGCCCCGGGATTGGTGGAAATCAAGGTCTCCTCCACCCTCCCCCACCCGCGAAATTACCTCCTTCGACCCGCTTGGGGCCGCAACACTCGCCCAGGGCGCAGGCCCCTCGCCGCTGCCCTTGTTCTCTGCGGAGAAAGGCAGACAATAAGAACAACGGCCCCTCTGATGCATGCATGCACATGCACATATGTCTGTCCCTGAGTGTGCACAGACTAGACTCGGCCCGCACCCAGTGCGCCAGGGCTGCTGTCACCCTCGCCTTTCTATAAGTGACTGGTTATAAACGAGCAGCTAGAAGGTTGGAGGTGATTTATTCCTTCCTGAGCTCCTTTAACCAGATCAGCCTGTCCGCGAGCTATGTTTCCATGCACGCACGCGCACACACACACACACACACACACACACACACACACACACACTGATGCTGGTGGGCACGAGGGGAAGTGCATGCACACTAGGGTCCGCCACCTCGTCTCCACCCTGCAGAGAGCAGAGCTGCATCCACATATGTATGGTTGGTGTCCCAACCAGCAGACCTTGGGGGGAGATAACGCCTCCTCTGCCACTATAAATTTAAAAAAAAAAAAAAAAAAAAAAAGGTTTATTCTTAAAGGGCTTCAATGGCAAGCTTATCACAACTGCGACCTTGGAAAAGTGCCACCCGCCTGGACCCGCCTAGTGGAGGGACTCACTGTAAGCCATTTCTGCTTGCCCAGGCAGAAGACAAAAAGCTCGGGTACCTCCTAGCGGCTGCCTATTCTATCTGCTTGAGCATCCTGTACAAGACAAAGAAGAAAGTCTGCATCCTCCAAAACCAGCCAGCTTAGTCATCACCCAGCCAAAATCTCAGACCGCAGTTCCATTTGTTCAGCCATAAGCAGCACTCTAGACGGTCCATACTGACTAGTGTGTGCCCTGCCGTCTTTTTCTAGCACCTTCCAGCACAGAGAAGTGAAACTTGAGGTTCTGGGATGGCTGTCATTCTACCAAGCTTTTCTTAGGAGGACCACTCAATGCTCCCATGGGCCGGCAGCCCCATAGTGGAACCTAACACCGATTAGTTAAAGATTACCCATGCTGCTGGAGAGAGGCTTGCTGATCTTGTGGAGGACCTGTGTCAGTTCCCAACACTCAATGCAGGCAGCTCACAGCTTTAAATCCAGTTCTGGGAGATTTTTCATGCTCTGGGGCACCTGTATACATACACATATCTCCACATAGTTACAGACACATAATTTAAAAATAAAATAAATCTTAAAATAAAATGAAGATCCCTCCCACCCCAAACCTACTCTATTCTAGGAAGGAAGATAGGATGGGGACCTGTTTCCCGCCTTTCAAGGGCTATAGACACATCATCTACCACTTTCCCCCGATAATTTAAACAAAACCCAAATGATCCCAATTTCTCTTCCTCTAGCTCTCCACATAGCTGAAGAGTAAATGAAATACCAACAAGCAGAGGGTCTTGGAGGTGGCATGAGGCCACCAGACTGTATCGATTTTAGTACTGATTGCATGTGAACCCACTGTGCCCCTGTCATCTCACTCCTTGCTCACTCTTTTCCTACCTGTGGTCCAGTATTCTCTGATTTTACTTCTTGGTTCTCAGTAGCATTAGCAATGGCTTCAATGGTATTTCCTTTACTTCTCCAAGTCTTCAGTGTGTCATGTCTGCCAGCCTGTAGTGACCACAGATGTGAGTCCGTTTTTTTGCTCCTTCCATACAAATCTACTGACTCATCTAAAGTCAAGTGGCCATTAAATTTTCCCTCAACGATGTGGTGGTCCAAGACCACCCAAAACACCAGCTTTTAAGCCAGCAAGATGGTTCTCAATGGGTGAAAGTATTTGCATCCATGCCTGAAGACATGAGTTCTGTCCCTAGAACCCGTCACAGACGGAGAGAGTTGATGGCTGACATGTGTCCTCTGACCTCTGCATTCATGCAAAGGCAGGCTCACACTCATGTATTCATCAGACACACATACAAAATAATAATGACAAAATGAAATAAAAATAAAGCAGAATTTGTAGTGTTCATGCTCAATAAGTATTTGTGATTTTTGTGCCCATTTCCTTTGACCTACTCTGGATACATCTAGAATTTTCTGATTCTGGTAAAAGGCTCTCAGGTGAGTTTTTCTTTTGTAAGTATTTTCCACACAGAACTGTTCCTTGGCCACTGGGTAATAAGGCTGTTTGGTCTGCATTTGAACTCCCCAAGCTGTGTTTACATGATTAGGGGAGAGTAGGTAAGATAGTTTTTATTCTTCATGTTTGCCCAACTGCCAGTTCAAGCCTAATCCCATGCCAACTCGAGAAACAACTGTTTCTTGGTTCTATAAAATGTGCAGCCTCAAAGTTACTTGGGTCATTGCTAACTCAGCACCATTTAAGGCAAAGTATAAACTCCTGCATCTTACTGTTTTAAATTAAATATCTTACCTGACATCCGGGAACTTTATTTAAATGGTTTTCAACAAGGAGTTTAGAATTCTGTTGTAGTCTACATCTGAGTGTGTAAAGAGCTCATGCAGGGTTTGCTCAAAGGCTGAAAGGCATTTTAATCTCCACAAATGTTTCTGAGACTGAGCCCTAGTCTCAATGTCAGGCTAGCCTAGCTCAAATCCCATCTGTTACTCATTAGCTATATGTGCTAATCTATTCGTCTAAGCCCTGAGCTGTGCTTCGCATCCCTAAAATAACACTTGTTTCATTAGTCTGTATGTTGGTCACCAGGTGACAAAACACCCAACTCAAGCCACTTAGAAGAGGAAGGACTGATGCCGGCTTGTGGACACAGGGTTTAATCTCCTGTGGTTGGCTGTGTTGTTCCCAGGCCTAGTAAGGTGGAACACCATGGGGGCTGCTCCCAAAGACCTGCTTCCTTTAAATATGTCCCACTTCCTGGCTTTCACTTCCTCCCAATAATGCTATTACGAATCCATGAAAAAAAATTAAACCACTAATTAAGTTAGAGACCTTGTGATCTAATCACCTGGAAATGTCATCATCACAGACACACAAAGTATGCTTCACAGATGCCCTAGGCATTCCTTGATGCAATGAACTTGACAATAAAGATGAACCATTTTATTATGAGTACATAAATGACAACCTGCAACGAAGCACGACTACTGTTTCACCAGTGTCCCAGTCCTTGAGTTGTTTGTTCTGTTTTGTTGTACATGCAGGTTTATGTGTATGTGTTCACACACATGTGTAGAGACCCAAGGGCGACCACCACTCATTCCTCAGGTGCCACTCACTGTGTTTGAGGGGCACAGTGGCCATCACAGGCCTAGAACTTGACAACAGGCTGGGAAGGCTGCCCAGGGATTCCAAGGGATCTGCATGTCTCCGCCTCCCCAGCATTGGTACTACAAGAGGGAGCCGCCACACCCACCCTGGCTTGTTTGGTTTAACATAATGACCTCCACTTTCATTCACACTCCTTTGATGGCTAGGTAGGACTCCATTGTATTTATGTACCACATTTTCTGCACCCATCAGTTGATAAACATTTGGGAGGTTCCCATTTCTCAACTGCTATGGATAGTGTTGCTGTTATCAAGAGAGTATAGGCTCCCTTTGACATTTAATCACTAAAGCTAAGGGAGGAGTCTGATCCTGTGGGATTAAAGTACATATTTAATGGGGAAAGTAAAAGAAACATGACAGCCAGCACATTGCCAGGCTGTGCCTAGTTAGGACCTGATGTGGGAAAATGACCACCATACAGGCTAGCTCCAGCTTCTGATGGACCACGGGGTGGGAGTGGGGGGTGAAGAGGGGGTGTTAGCCAGTGCTAGTTCTCTCACTTGTTAAACAGGTAGAAGATGACAGGCCTGATGTCCACTGGGGAATCCATGGCTGTGCACTAACTGTACATGGTACAGTCTGGGGTGACAGGGTTAATAGCTACCAAGAAGGAAGCTGCTGCAGGGTAAATATCAGATCAAAACCAAACCTTTCAGGTCTGACAACTTCAGGAGTCAGATCTCACTTGCCACCTCATCTGAAATAGCCTCTTGTCCACCACTGAGTACACCTGACTAGAAGACATTGGAACTTACAGGATCCTCCTGTCTCCACCCACCACAGTGCTATGGGAGCACTGGGGTCACACATGTGTGCCATCATCACCACCATTTTGTGTACTGTGGGGATCGAACTGAGGTCATTAGGCTTGCACAGCAAGCATCTTACCCTCCAGGGCATCTCCCCAGCCCTTAGACGAAGAATCTTTAGAAAAATAGTCAGAGAAAAACAGTGGTGACCTGGGACAAGAGATGAGGAAGAGAGAAACATAGGGAGATTTGAGGTCAAAGTATGACTAAGTCCACAGAACTAATACAGCATCAGAACTATAATTAATAGAATTGTATTAGAGATTATCGTGAAATAAGTTGATTTTAACCTATAATTAATAGAATTGTATTGTATTAGAGATTATTGTGAAATAAGTTGATTTTAACAGCTCATCACCAAAGCAGCTACACATGATAGTATGTTACTTTGCTTCATTATATGACCCATTTACCATCTATGTGTATCCCATAACATCATGTTATAAAGTCTCAAATATAGATAATAAAATGTATTTAAAGATAATAAAATTGTAATTAAAACCAGAAATACAGTGGATGTGTGCTAATTCTCAACAGCCTGCTTCACAGCCATGCTCTTCATCCTGTGGGGGAAATTTGTGAGTAATTCCTATAAACTAGCTTGTTTATTGTGGCCCAAAGCAATCTGTGAAGGCCCTACCATGGCGGTCATGGGGGAAACCCCACAGACCAAGAGAGTGGTTGTTGAAACAGCCTTGGTTAGGTCAACTGTTTCTTTTCTGTCTCAATCTCAGAAGTTTCCTTTTGCATGGGAAGGATGGATAGACATTGGCATCACTATCTCTATGAGGTTGTTGAATTCTACATTATATTCCAACAATGTGATAAATTTTTGATTCAATCACAGTCAAATGAAAGTTGAGGGGCTGGAGAGATGGCTCGGTGATTAAGAGTGAGTACTGCTCTTGCAGAGGATCCAAGTTCAAGTCCCAGCACTCATGTCAGGTAGCTCACAACCTCTTATAACTGCAGCTCCAGGAGGATTAGACACCTCTGACCTCCACAGACAGCTACATTAGTGCACATACCACATGTACACACAATTAAAAATAAAATAACTACTATAAAATGCAAGTTGATTCTGGTATTGATGAACACAAGAGCCTTCCTCTCAGAGAAGGAAGCCCCCACAGATTTGAGAACAGCACTGACTGACCCTAAGGAGAGCAGATCCATGTAGCTACATTACAGTTCAATTAGCTACAAATCTGGTGTGACACTGGTCTTCTTCATCACTAGCCCCACCCTCTGCTTCCTGGCTGTGGAAGGAAGTGACCCACCATCTCCAGCTTCTGCCACTGTGCCCTCCCCATCATGACGGACTGCACTCTGGAACTGTGAACCAAAGAAAACACCCCTTCTGTCAGCTGTTGATCTGTTACATCAACAAGAAAAGTAACTGACACAGATGGCGCCCCAACACAGGGTCTCACAGACTGTGGTACCCCCAAACAGAGAGTCTGGGTTGGCCTATCACACAAGTGACTTTGGAGGCTTTATTTCTAGACACTAAAGCCTGGGGCTGAAGTCTTTAGCACAGTTCTTTCTATGCCAATGCTTCTAGAAAACTGGCTGTGATGTCATCTTTTGCCAAAAGGCAGCACTTTTGAGGGACTCTTAGTCAAATGTAGTGGAGGGTTGCTTCTGATTGTCGATACCATTGTTAGGTAACCATATTACCTCAGTGACCATTGATAAACCACTGATAATTTATTCCTGGAGTATAAAAAAAGCATAATTATGGAAAAATTTACAACTTATTTGAACTCAGCCCAGGTTTTGTAGCTGCCCCAAACACAATTCTTGAGTTTTATCCAAATCACAAATACACAGCAGCATTTGTTGAGCCTGGTGACCAGCACTGGCCTCCCTGTGCTAACAGAGGAGCCTGAGTCTTGGCAGTGGTGGGGGATAGGTGGGGGTGATTCCTTAGGCCAGGCCCTGAGATAGGAAAAACCTGTTCAGCCAGATAAGACAGTTGGAGGGATTGCTGCAGGTCTGACTAAAGGTCTGGCAAGGGACAGCTGTGTGCCAACTGGGGATGCTGGCTGTCACAGAACTGAGGGAAGAAGACAAGCCAAGGGCTGTGGATGGACCTTGGCACACAGATTACAGAATCTAACAGTGTCCATGTGTAAGGGAGGGTTAAGCCACATGGATACATTATGAGGAAATCATGGTTTAAACCATAGCAGGGGACTGCTGGTGGGAAGCTTCTTCATATTGGTTCTATCATGCCCATAAAGACACAAATTAAAAAGATACATCTGTTCTCTGAGGCACAAATTGGTTATGGTGAATTAATAATCTAACCTTTCAGGGGAGTATGCCTTTAGTTCAGACCTGCTGAGCTCTGAGAAACACTGACATGAATTTCATCTCACAAGGCCACACTGCCTCAGTTTCTGCCAGCAGAACTGAAGGAAGACTCCGGGGCTGTGGTGGTAGATCTGACTTCAGCTTATGGGGCTGAGAACCACAGAGACACAAACGGATGCTCAGTATTAATCGTCCACTTGACAAGATCTATAAGCACCTAAGAGACAAAGATCTGAGAATGTCTGGGAGGGAGTTTCTAGATTGGGGTGACTGGTGTGAGAAGTGGGTCATCCCTTCTATGGGCTGGAGTCCTGGACTAAATCAAAGACAGGGAAGTGCTAAGCACAGGCTCTCCTCTCACACCGTCTCCTGACTGCAGACGCACCGTGACCAGCTTCCTCCTGCTTCTCCCATTATTACAGACTGTGTCCTCAAATCATGAACCACCCCTTTCCTTCCTTTCGATGTTTCTCACTGGGTATTTGGTCACAGAAATGAGAAAAAGTAATTAATGTGAGGTCTTTAATCGAGTGTTGATATTTTCAAGTATAGCATATTATACAGAATAAAAATTTCACTAGCCAGACATCTGTTTGGAACCATCAGGTTTTGTGTGTGTGTGTATGTGTACGTGTGTGTAGATGTATACATAAGTGTGGATGCCAGAGGTGTCTTTCTCAATTTCTCTCCACCTTTATTTTTTGAGACAGGTTTCTTACTGAATGTACAGCTCACCAGTTTTTTTAGATGGCTGGTCAGCAAGCTCAGGGGTCCTCCTGTATTTACCTCCTCAGAGATAGGATTATAGGCACATGCCACTGTACCTAGCTAGTTGTTACATGGGTGCTCGGAAGTGGACTCAGAGCCCACGGTTTAGACTGAAGCGCTTTACTCAATGAGGCATTGCCCCTGCCCCTGTTATGGTTTTCTATATATATATTGGTGTTTTAGCCCCAAACACGACAATATAAATGGTTCAATTTTTAAAATTTTTAATTGTTTTCCATTTTATGTGGATGGATGTTTTGGCTATATGTTAGTGCCTGGTGCCCACAGAAGCCAGGAGAGACCGTCAGATAATCTGAAACAGAATGCAGACAGTTATGAGCTGCCATAGAAGTGCTAGGAATCAAACACAGGTCCCCTGAAGAGCAGCTAGCACTCTGAACCATCTCACCAGACCCCAAATGAAGAATTCTTTGAGACAGGTCTCACTACATAGGCAGAACAGCCTTGATCTTTTGGTCATCTCTGCTCAGTCTTCTAAATGCTAAGATTACAAGTGTGTACCACCACATCCTACTCAAGCATCCAGACTTAACACAGCCATGTGAAGCCACCACCCAGATAAGTGCTGGGATTACAAGTGTGTACCACCACATCCTGCCCAAGCATCCAGACTTAACACAGCCACATGAAGCGTGGCTCTGCTTTTTCAGTCTTCTTATTGTTCCAAATGGCTTTTTTCTGTCCCTCTTCTTTGGTGGCTTCAATAAATATTACAGTATATTCTCTTCTATCTCCTTCATTAGAACGTCGTTTATGTGACAGGAAAACACAAGATTGAAGCACAGAGTCTTAACTAGTCTGCTTACCTTCAGATAACAACATGGTGTGTTCCTCCATGTGTAGAGTGAGGATCTTATGGTGTGGGGGAAGGGCTTCAGTTGCTCCTCCCTGATCCTGTCACCTTGCTAGTATTTAACTCATTTATCTGTATATCAGAATCTTCCTAAATGTTATTAGGGTTACTATTACTTTAAATGATTAACTTTTAGGTGAACTTCAGAATTAAGAACTAGAAACTATTTTACTGTGCTATCTTAGTTTCTACTTGGCATCATTTCCTTCTCTTGGGAGAACTCCTCTTTTTTCAGAGTCATATTGCTGATAATAAATTACTTCTGGTTCTGCTGGATGCAGACTTTATCCTTTGCTAATTAAGGTCAACTTCACTGGATAAAGAATTCTAGGTTTGAGTCAGCCATGGTCATGCATATCTTTTATCCCCAGCACTTGGGAAGTAGAGGAAGGTGGACCTCTGAGTTCAAGGCCAAACTGGTCTACAGAATGAGTTCCAGGACAGCCAGAGCTACACAGAGAAACCTTGTCTCAAAACACTAAAAAAAAAAAAAAAAAAAAAAATTAAAAGAATATCAGAGGCTGGAGGATGGTTCAGAGGTTAGAGCAGAACATCCAGGTTCAATGCTCAGCACCCAGTGGTCACCTCACAACTGTCTGTAGCTCCTGTTTTAGAGTATGCAACACCCTTTTCTGGCCTTCTCAGGCAAAGTGCCCATATGCATCAAACAAATAAGTAAACAAACAGATAAATAAATAAAGATGTGTGATTAGAAAAGGTAGGAAGGAAAAGGGGTCAATGGGAATAGAATCAGAGAAGGGTGAGTATAAAAAAATCTATTATATATACATGAAAATTTACAACAAATAATCTGGTTATTATGTATAATTAACATATGCTAATAAAATAGATACAAAGCACATAACTGAGACGGGGCTAGTTAGTTCTCTAAGTTGGAAGTGGGAAATGGGTGATGGGGTTAAAGGTAGCCAAATTGGGAGTGCCAGGCCAGTGACAGGAGGCATGCCGTAGCCAGAAGACCAGAGGAACATAAGCAGGGAACTACTGGCCCTTCTGGCTTCTGATGCAGTTAATTACAAATGATTAAGTAAAGCTTCTAAGAAAGCCCCTGCCTATTTCAGGACAGAGGTCCCATACCATCCTGTAGTTCAAAAGTCAGCCAGGAACAGCTGGTAGCCAAGATAAACAAAGAGCATAGTGAGTGAACAGCTCTCGAGGTATCTGCAAGGCGGGAGGTGGCGGCACCGGCCAGTGAGTGACATCAACAGTCACACTCAACAACAGACAGCTAGAGTCAGGGACAAGCAAGGAGCCTTCCATCACCCTGTTCAGTTTTCTTCCTGTTGCTGATAAACACCATGACCAAAAGCAACTTGAAGAGGTCAGAGTTGATTCCTGGGTCACATCACTTGAAGAAAGTCATGGAAGAAACTCCCATCAGGAACCTGAGAACAGGAACAGGGGCAGAGGCTGTAGAGGAGCACTGCTTACTGGCTTGCTCTCCATGGCTTGCTCAGCATGCTTTCCTAACACTCCAAGCCCACCCACCCAGGGGTGGCACTGCCCACAGTGAGCTGGGCCCTCCCACATCAATCATTAATCAAGACAATGCCCGACAGACTTGCTCACAGCCCAATCTGGTAGAGAGATTTTCTCAATTGAGGTTTCCTCTTCACAGACACCTGATCCCCCAGCTGGAGTCAAGTTGACATAACACTACCCAGTACACACCCATAATTGGCTGTGCAGCACATAAACATTACATGATCCTCTCCCTAACTGGGCCAGGGAAGCATTCACAGTGTGGAGCTTTTTAATTGGTCAACTAATAAGATTATCCACTTGGAGATATGACTCAGTGCTTAAGAGCACTTGCTATTTTTGCAGAGGACCCTTGTTAAGTCCCAAGCCCTCACATGGTGGCTCATAATCGTCCATAACTCGATTTTCAGGGGACCCCATGCCCTCTTCTGGTCTCCATGGGCACCAAGCATGCACATGGTGTACAGACATACATCCAAGCAAAACACTCACACATAGAATAATCTAAAAAACAAAAAATAAATAATGTGCCTGCCTATGAGTGTCCACACCTTCAATTATCTCTGGTGTGAGAAAACTAACTTAAAACCACTGTCTGTGGTTGAGTTTTAAAATCTGTTTGGTTTCTTAGGTCTCTGAGATAAGCACAGTGGGCTGAGAAAGGTCTAGTGCCTTCAAAACCCCAAATCACCAACGGCAACAGTATGATGATGGTGCTCACCTATAATTCCAGCATTTTGGAGCTGGAAACAGAAGCAGAATGCAACAGCAGCCTCAGTTATATGATTATCTACCTCTAAAAACCAAGAGATAAAACAAAAACAAAAACAAAAATAAAAATAGGAAGAGATTTTGATACACATTTTCACAAAATACAGATACAAAAGAGAATTACCACAGGAATGGCTGGATCTCATCGTAATTTATTCTGAGGTTATTTAAAAATTGCAGTGAGCCACCACTAAATATCTACCAGAATAGCTTATTAATTCATTAAGTAATTAATAAAAGCTCAACTAAAAAATTAAAAGCTGTTGACAATACTAAATTCTCACGATCAGGCAAAGCCCAGAGAGCTCCCATCTATCACTGATAGGAAGACAGCCTGGCACAGCCACTTAGCAAAACAGCATGGCCTTTCCGACAGATGACTCAGCAATCTCATTGCTGGTTATTTATCCAAAAGAAATAAAAATGCTACGCATACAAAAACTTCTACACAGATATTTACAACAGCCTAATATATAATTGCCAAATGTGGAAAGTACCCAAATATTCTTTCACCGGCAAATGACAAATTCTGGAGCATTTACAAAAGGGACATGAGTCAACAATTTAAAGAAGAAAGCAGCCATCAATACTAGAACAAATCTCAAAATACATTCTAGTAAATGGGAAGAGCCATGTCCACCACAGGCTGCCACTGTACAGTTCCACCACAGGCTGCCACTGTACAGTTCCACCACAGGCTGCCACTGTACAGTTCCACCACAGGCTGCCACTGTACAGTTCCACCACAGGCTGCCACTGTACAGTTCCACCACAGGCTGCCACTGTACAGTTCCACCACAGGCTGCCACTGTACAGTTCCACCACAGGCTGCCACTGTACAGTTCCACCACAGGCTGCCACTGTACAGTTCCACCACAGGCTGCCACTGTACAGTTCCACCACAGGCTGCCACTGTACAGTTCCACCACAGGCTGCCACTGTACAGTTCCACCACAGGCTGCCACTGTACAGTTCCACCACAGGCTGCCACTGTACAGTTCCACCACAGGCTGCCACTGTACAGTTCCACCACAGGCTGCCACTGTACAGTTCCACCACAGGCTGCCACTGTACAGTTCCACTCCATCGCTGCTCGTACAGGCATCGCTTAGCTCCGCGGCACCAGCCCTGGGATTATGCAGGGAATGATGACAAGAACGTATCAGGATAAATCATTCTGGGCTGTAAGACTGTTCTTCATTTCAGTCGTGGTAATGCTAATTATATGACTATGAATAGTTCACAACTCAGAACTACAGCTAAGAAAGTTTTACTTTCACCATATGCAAAATTAAAACCTAATCTTCTTAGATCCTCTCTCCAAGTACTAATCATCCCAAGGATTAGATCCCTCGACACAGTTCTGTTACTATATGAGGAGAGCTATCAGCAGTCTCACCATGAGGAATTTAGTTGTGCATGGAATTAGCTCTTTCCATATAGGTCCATAAACAGAAATGACGAAAAGAGTACAGAGTTTGCAGCTAGGAGATTTTTTTTTAATTGCAGCAATTCTCTCCACAAGGAAGAAATTTAGTACAATTACCAGGGGCTTAAACATTTGGAGAAAACCACCACAAGGTAATAGAGGGGAAGAAAAAGAATTAACCAAGGGGAAGGAGAAATGAGGCAGAGAAAAATGGGGCTAGGAAAAGGAAGAAGAGGGTACCAAAGAGGAGGAGGAAGAGGAGGAGAAAAAGGATGAGGGGAAGGGGAGGGCAGAGGAAGTAGAGACAGTAGACTGGAAAGGGAAGATAAAAAACAATCAAGTCCTATAAGAAGTGAGGACCATGGGAGAGTTTAGATCTTTGTTACACAGAAAACATTTCCCAGGGTTGTAGCTCTAAAAACCAAAGCAACAAAGTGCCAAGCAGTACTTCTTGAGAAATTGAATTATACTCCTCATATAGTGAAACAAATTATGGAGTGTTCTCACTGCAAAAATATTGTCAATTATTTTCCCTTAGTGCTAGAAGTAAAATACCACTGCCTTTCTCAGAAAATAAAATTGTCTAAATGTTCTTTTTATAGATGTCTCAGATGGCAAAAATGTTTCCTCTGGAGATATGAACTTGAAAATGACATTGAAATCAACTTAGAAGACAGGCAAGAATTGCACAAAGTTACCTATAAGGATAGGGCTTCTTGAAACATTGTAACCATACAGTAAGGCCTGAGTGTCTCGCAACACCACCTCCTTCTAGTCATCTTCCATTCGTTAAAAAGGCCTTGGAAATACAAGAAAGACTAGTGAGAACAGTATAAAGTAAAGGTTAGCAGACAACATAGCAGATTCTCAGGGTTGTCACTCACTGTTTTGGGGGAAGAAGTAAGAATAGACCTCAACTATATACTGTGTTCTCCAGTTTATACATCTTAACACAGCAGAATGTTTATACAAATCACTGACACCTAAAACACAGTTGTCTTCACATGCCTTCCCAGGAGCATTTAACATAAATATTTAAAGGGCTGGGTGCAGCTCAGTTGGTAGACTTGTTCAATCCTCTGACCCACATGGTGGAAGGATAGAACCACCCCCACAGGACTTTTGACCCCCACGTGCACATCATGGCATGTTCATGTCCTGGCACCTGTGTAGCCTTCCCCACACACACACACATACACACACACATTTTACATTTAAATAAATACATGTAAAAAGATTAAAGACCATGTTAAGATAGTGTGTCTGTATTTGGAATTTTTAATTGACCACATTAAGATTTGTGTTATAGTTGTTCAAAGTTTTGTGAATATTTGGGGAAAACCAGATTAAGAATTAAATAGATCTAAAGTTGAATACAAATAAAAGTGTGAATTTCTGCATATACACAACACATTATCCATAAAGCTGAATATTTAACAAAATGTTATGTGGTGTTTATCCTTGGATTAAGACTCTGATTATGAGGTCATAATAAAAGAGAAAATCCATGGAGAAAAAAATGCATTGGTTGGAAAGGAGCAAGTTAGAGCTCCTCACTGAAGTCATGGCCCCCACTGGTCCCCCACTCCCTCCTTATGCAGTGTGTACCTGTCATCCTAGCCCCTGGCAGCCTGAAGAGAAGCACAAATGGAGACTGGCCAGGGCTAAACAGTCTTTGTCACTCAAAACAAACAACAACAACAAAGAGAGCCCGTGCTGGGGCTGGAGAGATGGGTCAGGGGTCAAGAGCACACTGGCTGGTCCTCCAGAGGATGGAGGACATAGTTCAATTCCCAGCAATTATATGGCAGCTCACAACCATCTGTAACTCTAGTTTCAGGAGATCCAGTGTTCTTGTCTGACCTCTGTAGGCACCAGACATGCGCATATTTCATAGACATGCAGGCAAAATACTCATGCACATAAAGCAAAATAAAAACAAGAGTCTATGTTTAAGAATTAGACTTCCTGGGTTCAAGTCCATGGCTCCACATGGCTCCATTTAATCACAGTATCCCTTATGTAAAGTATTGAGTTATTCAACTAATGGCTTGTTTTATTCATTTATAAATGAATATAACAACCTTACAAGATTGCTATAAAGACTGAATGAGGTAAACCCTTTAGAGGCTTCCCATGATGGGGAAAGTTTTCATTATCACTGGTTTGATCTTGCTTAAAGGTCTAGGTAGGGGGTCAAGCTCAGGGCCTTGAACATGCCAAGCAGGTACCCTCCTACTGAGCTATATAACTCCAGCAACAGTGCCATTATTATATTATCCTGACATGGAGGCGTCCCTCCCACCCCTCCCTATGCAATAGGACAGACAGGATTGTTGCTCCTTTAGATATGTTATAGACCCAGTCTTGAGCATGAGGGGACAACCTAGACCAAACTTCCAGAACTTGCCTTTGACTTCAGCAAACTGCAAAGGAAGGATAAAGCCAGCATTAGTAAAATGTTTTATGCTATGAACTCATTTCCCAAATACAAAAATCAACAGGATTGACAAGAAACCCTAATGTCCTCTATTGAGTTCTGTTTAATAAGCATTCTTAGTTTTTGTTTTTATTATTGGTTATGTGTATGTGTGGGAATGTTCACATGAATGTAGATGCCTAAAGAGACCAGAGGCATTAGCTTCTGGAATTAGAGAAAAGTATGAGCCACTGTGGGTGCTAAGAACCAAGCTCAAGTTCTCAGAAAGAGCAGTGTTCTCTTAAGGGCTGAGCCATCTTCCCAGCCATGATGCTGTAGTCTAAAACAGAGAAACTTCTTTTAGGAAACCAAGCAAGCAGAACTTGGTTAACTTAATAGGCTAAGAATCCCTCATCCATCCCAGTCTGAATTTTTCTGAGTAACATGGAAAGTTCCACTGTTATGCTTTGCCTTGTGCATAGTTTTCTGAAATATTATAAAGTTTGCCTCCAGCTTACACACATAAGGAGTATATAAAACATAAGTAAATTTTGTGTCTAAGCTGAAGTCTCATCTCTGAGAGGTCTTTTTATGTACATGCAAGTAGTCTAAAAATCCAAGTATATAAATGTAGCTGGAGTCTCTCCATCTCCCACCAAGCCCCTGCAGTCCCACAACCCACATATAAAATAATCACTCAGACACTTATATTGCTTATAAACTGTATGGCCATGGCAGGCTTCTTGTTATCTACTTCTTTTATCTTAAATTAACCCATTTCTATTAGTCTTTAAGTTGCCACCTGGCTCGTGGCTTACTGGTACCTTACATCTCCCTTGTCATAGCGGCGGCTGGCAGTGTCTCTCCTCTCAGCCTTCCACTTCCCCCAATTCTCTTCTCTGCTTGTCCTGCCTATACTTCCTGCCTGGCTACTGGCCAATCAATGTTTTATTTATTAACCAATTAGAGCAACCCATTTGACATACAGAACATCCCATAGCACTTCGCCTTTTCTTTTTTTTCAAAAAGGAAGGTTTTAACTTTCACATAGTAAAATTACAGATAACAAAACAATTATCAAGCAAGAATTATAGTTATAATATCTAGTCTATTTATAATAACTAGTCTATTTGGCAAAATTAAAGAAGATATCCTATCTGTCTTATATTTGTGAGTCTAAGGTTTCATATCTAATTTATCTTTGATCATAACTAAGGAAAATTATAACTATCTAGCTTCAACTACATCAAAGACCCCAGAAGGATATAATATCTGAGAACTGGGAGAAGGATGCAAGCAACTTTTGGGAGTCTTCCAAGAGTAGACAGAGACCGCTATCAGGCTGGACAGTCATCTAAAGTTCTTTTGTAAAGTTGGGGCATCTGTCTTCAGCCCACAAGGTTAGAGTCTCTCGGTCATTTTCTTCTGTGTCCTGTAGAATGTCTGGCAGTTTCCTCTGTGATGCAGGAACCTGAAGGACCATTTTACCAAGCAAAGTTCAGTGGTCACCTTCCTATGGGTCCTGCATATCCAGTAGACCAAGCAGTCCAGACAAGAACAGTTTCTTGCCCAAATGGCTATTTTTGCCAAGGTGAAGATAAACTCCATATAGAGTGTCTTCAATGCCCATCCTCCTCTCTGAAGTAAGTCAGTGCTACCAGGAGCAGACATGTCTCACTGTCCAGAAAGTCTAAATTTTTTTAAAACATTTTAAATGCCATATTCTGTAGGTCTTTGAAGTATTTGAAGATTAACTATCTAGTTGAATTATATCAATGTATACCTAGAAAACTTAACATGACTAGAAGTTTGACTATCATAGAAGACTAATTGATCTGTATTTCTTAATTATCCATTACAATCTAAATGAGATACATAAACAGAATACTCAAATGAGAGTAGAAATATATATACAGTATAACAAAATTAAGTTTAAACTTGTATCAATTAACTAAAATCTATACCAATGTAAAACATTTCAAACAAGTTGTTGCTCTTTAAAAGTAGGTTCATTAATCTATCCTTTCATCTTATCATATCTAAACTATCCCCCTTTCTTCTTTAGAAAGAGATTGCATTTATAATCAACCTATTTTAAATAAAAATATTGGTTTTTCTCTGTCCCACACCAGAGGGCTCTTCTGATTTGGGACACAAGAATCTCTTAACCTTTTTTTTTTAGCAATATGCCTGGGTTTAGAGAATGAGTGAACCAATTCCATCTCCAAAGCCAGTTTGATATATTTGGGAATTTGGGCATAGTTTTTCTTACTACTTCCTGCTGGAGGGGGTGCTGTATCTTATGGGGACACAAAGAAAATTTTAGGATTATGGAGTAGTCCATTAGGGTGAACCTCTGAGCCAGTTGTCTTGAAACCATTCTGGATGTTGGATCACCTGGGCCATGTTGTCACTGGAGACCTTTCAGGTGGTCTTGGCTGGTCAAACCTGATGTATCTTAATCTGGAACAAATCCATAGCTTCTGGCTTTCTGTGGAAATAAAAGCAGAGCCTCTTTTCCAAAGCAACATATCCTTATATCCAAATTTTGAAGTCAAGTACCTTTAAAATCTACATATTTGTTTAACTCAACAGTTTTTACAATCAAATGTTTTTCTGAAGTTAAAAATCCCAAAGACAACACAATCCAGATTCTCTGTGTAATATCCATATTTACATGGCTTATTTTTTATACTACCTTTACTGTCTCTTTAAAGACTTTATTTTTAAAAACTATCTATTTCTTTATATAACTGTATATATTTTTTCTCTCTTTCAAGCCTACGTATTTTTACACACATTGTAAAGCATTTAAAGTCTTGTTCCATCTGAATCTGCCTTATTGTGAACCTATTGTTTTAAACTGTAGCATTTCTAAGATTGAAACAGCCACTGTGGCTGCTGGCTCTGCCCACCTCAGCTTCCCAAAGTGGTGATGGTACAGTTTACCACCAGCTCTTGGTCTGGAGCCATGTGTACCATCAACTATCAGAAGCAGTTCTATCAAAGCAGCATGTAGCCCAGGAACCTCTTTTTTTTTTTTTTTAACTAGCAAAAACTATATCCAACACACAGCATAGTAGTGTGTAGCTTGGCAACACCTCTGTGTAACATAGCGTAGGTCAAGCCCGCACGCATGCATTCCAGGAACCGGCCACTAACTTGAGAGAGACAACTAGGAAGCTGTTTTTAGCTCTGTTTTGAATTGTTTATTAAATATTATCAGGTTTAAGGTGGAAACTCAAGCCGTTGGACACCATTTGTAGCTGGAGATTTTCTGGTCCTGCCTAGCTCACAGTCAGGACAAATCTCTCTCACCCGCCAGTCCCACAGCCGCTCAGACCCAATCAAGTAAACTGTATGGCTGTGGCAGGCTTCTTGTTATCTACTTCTTTTATCTTAAATTAACCCATTTCTATTAATCTATACTTTGCCACATGGCTCATGGCTTACCAGTACCTTATATCTCGCTTGTCATGGCGGCAGCTTGCAGCATCTCTCTGCCTCAGCCTTCCATTTCCCAGAATTCTCTTCTCTGCTTGTCCCGCCTATACTTCCTGCCTGGCTACTGGCCAATCAGTGTTTTATTTATTAACCAATCAGAGCAACCCATTTGACATACAGAACATCCCACAGCATATAAATACTTTTTAAAATCCATAACCTGAATCATTTTTTTCTTTATTATTGTAACCCCTGACTTTAATTTGGAAACAATCTTTTGTTACATATGACCATGACTTACATGCAGGTCAGTTGCATGTCAGGGTTTGGAAATTACCAGTTCAGGAAATTACCTGAAGCTTTATTAAATGCTGATAGAACACCTACTAACAAGTGTGCATTTAAGCACACCACCTTAAGAGGATTCTCTCCAACTTTTGACACTACTTTCCCACATCTAAGCCAATTTGTGACATTTGGGCTGCAAGTGCAGACAAAACATACTCTGTCTGATGGCCACAGATATCCGCAAACAGGTCCCTTCTGAACACAATAATGATTTTCAGAAGCAAAACTGGTCTGAATGGGAACCGAATAAGTTGATTTGCTCCTAAAGCAAACCAGGAAAGAGACAAGTGGGAATGGGAAATGCCCCTCCTCCAGTCTAACCCCCTTATCTATTTACTCACTTACTTTACTGTCGCCGTTGCCTTACTTGTGTCTAGACTGGGTCATGCTACATTGCCAATGCCAACCTGGACGGCTTGTGGTCTTCTTGCCTCAGCTTCCCCAGTACTAAGATCACAAGCCTCTGCTACCACACCCATTTTCTCCCATCTTTGAAGTATGCAAGTATGCACCTGGGGCGTTTCTGAGCTACTTTACTTGCATTCCTAAGTGGAGGACTGGTAAGGATGAGCTGTATATAGTGACTCCCTGAGAGCCTTGGGCAGGGAAGTATAATACAAGCAGAGAGAAACATCTGGTAGACCAGGCTATTTAGATCTTGCTAGGCACAGAGGTAGGGCCTTTGGAGATGTTTTTTGGTGTTGTTTTTTTGGTTTGGTTTTGCTCTGCATTTGCTTTTGCACTGTTTTGGCAAAGTGAGAGGATCAATGGTTTAAGGATACTTGCCACACCCTGAACTGGATCAAAACTTTTGATTTTTCTACAATACAATTTCTACTTACAATTACTTTTAAGATAAGGAATAGTAAGTCCGTTGAAGAAGGAAGTAGAGCCAGGGGCCAAGGAATCCTATCACCTATCACCAACAGTCAGTCTCTAGCTGATGGTAGACAGGACAATTAGTGGTCCTTCAGCAGATAGCCCTGCAGCTGATGGTAGACAGGACAATAATGGTCCTTCAGCAGATAGCCCTGCAGCATCTGAGGCCCTGATGCACATCATTGATATAATATGATTTCAACAATGAATTTCTGTGGAGCAGAACTCCTGAGCTACTTCATTTTAGCTTTGCGGTGTTTAACTGGACTTCTTTTTCTATTCAAATATCTTAGACTGTTCTTCTTCATGTACTATATATAGCCAAATGTGGAAGGAAGTCTTGTTTTGTAACCTGTCCCGAATTATGGTTACACTAACATAATGGTTCCACTTGGTGTTCACAGCTGGCAAGTCCTGGCTCCATTCTTGTCTTGTTGCTGACAACCCAGTTATGTGAAATGTTTTCACCAAGTGTGAGTCTTCTGAAAACCGTCTCGGTAGTGAATGTCCAGCAGATGTTGCCAAGACACACAAATAGCACTGACTTGGGGCCAGGCTCAGCCACCTTCTCATGTGGAACCTTCCCACTTCTGATGAGGGAAATTTAACCTGCGGGAGCAGCCCATCCAAGGGTTAAAGATTAAATAAAGAATCTTTAGATGCATTCTGTTTAGACCAGGACTCAGATTTACCCAATATCTGCTTATTCTCTACTAGTATAGTAAGAGTACTAACCAAAATAATAATGCAAGGAAAATAATGACAAGCATAAGAACTAGAAAGAACAAAGCAATCAGCATTGATGCCACAAAAATCTTTTTTAAGATTTACTTTTAAATTAGGTATAAGTGTGGTTGTCTGAATATGGGTTTGTATGTATGAATGCAGTGTCTACAGAGGCCAGAAGAAGAAGATGTTGGATTGCCTGGAGCTGGAGTCATAGATGGCTATGAGCCACTCAATGCTGGGAACTGAACTCAGTTCTGAAGAGCAGCAAGCACTCTTTACCTCTAAGCTGTTTCTCCAGGCCCCAGGGAATTTTATCAGAGTAGGCACCTAGCCCATTCAGTGCAAGGTCAGCACATAAACATACCAGCAGTCCCCAACACAGCAACCATCTAGTAGAAAACAACCAAAGTGCAATGCCCTGATTAACAGTAATAAAACTAAAATGTAGAGGAACTAACTAAGGTAGACTTGTATTAAGGACGCCCTTGAACTCTATGAAGAACTGAAAAAATGAAGACAGACCCACATGCAAGGGTGAACAACTCAAAAGCATAAAGTGGCTTCTCCCTAGACATAGACACCCATCAGTTACAGAAAATATCTTTAATTTCTTTATGACACTAATGGACTGTGAGGAACTGACAGATATTATCAAATTTAGATGAAGGAGAAAACACCTTGGAATAACTTAACGCTATTTGGAAACCAATAAGAAAGATATATGACTAATGGTTGTCTACACTGCAACCCTTTCATGTCTCTCATTTGCAGAGCTCCAGTTTTGTTCCCAGTCAGCCCAGTGACTTACTCTACTTCCTAGGTACATCCTAATTGATCCTAGGCAAGATGACCTTTGCCAGTGTGGGGTGTGATGTTGACATGGGAGGGGAGGCTTGCCAAAGGCTTTCTGGAAAGGTCCCTTCACTCTTGAAAAGACAACCCTTCTCCTGATGAAGTAGTCTGGTCTGTCCTGATCTGTTTTAGGCTATGGCTTAGAAGCATTTTTAGCCTGGAAGAGAAGCCAGCATACCAATGACAGCTGAATAGGAAACTGGGCATTATGGGGAGCCGTGGAGCCTAGTCTTGGATCAGCATGTGTCCACTGGGTTTTCTAGGGGCAAGACACCCATGGAAATGGATTCTCTCTTGGCAAGGACCAGTAGACCATAGGACAGCATAGGGATTTGCAAAATTCTTGCAGCTTTTGGGTTCTCTTCTCTCTCACTTTGTTGTTGATTCTTTGGATGGATATTAGTTTTGTTTCATCAATCATACATGCAACAGCTGTAATTTCCCCTGGAAATTCTGTACTTTCTCAAATATTTTCCCCTAAGATTGAGCAGGGGCCTAATGCTCCTCAAATTTCTTATCTAGAATTACTAACTACAACTCAAAATCCTGACTCATTAGAGACAGTTAGGTACATTTGAGAAAACAACACTCATAACATTTACCATGCCTCACAGTTCTGGAAAGGAGAATAAAACATTCATACACAGAATAGGGAAAAAACCTCAGGAATGCATAGCTCCAACTGTTGAGAGTAAGTTCTCTGGACACTAGTCACATAGCATCAATGGTAGGATCTAGTATGATCCCATGGGAAAATGCAATGTAAAACATAGGATGGATAGGTCCATCTATATCATACACAGGAGCTTATATTGGTGAAAGAAGTATGGTCTAGTGGGATGTGAAAAGAGTGTCCTATCAAAGTCTGCCTTTTATAGAGAGATTGAGACATGGGACCCTCTTACAGAGAAGTATAGGTTTTTGTTTTGTTTTGTTTTAACTCTTTGTTGTTTGGGGACCCACCACTCAGCTCCCAAATAAATACATGGAGACATATTCTTACTTATGAATGCCTGGCCTTAGCTTGGCTTGTTTCTAACCAGCTTTTCTTAAATTATCCATCTACTTTTTGCCTCTGAGTCTTTACTTTTCTTTATTCTATATACCTTTCTTTACTTCTTATTCTGTGGCTGGCTATGTAGCTGGGTGGCTGGTTCCTCTCACCCTCCTCTCCTTCTCCTTTTCTCGCTCCTCCCTGTAGCTGGAAGTTTTCCTGTGTCCCACCCAGGCCTGCAGTCACTCAGACCCAAATAAACACACAGAGGCTTATATTAATTATGAACTGCATGGTCATGGCCTACAGCTCAATTTTCTTGCTAGCTAGCTCTTATAGCTAAACTCATCCCATTTCTATTAATCTGTATGTTGCCATGTGTTCTGTGGCTTTACCTGTGTGTCATTACATGCTGCTCCTTGGAGAGTGGGATAGCATCACGTCCACCCCTGTCTCTCTCTTGGATTTCTTACCTACCTAAGCTTTCTGGCCATAGGCAAATGCAGCTTTATTTATCAACCAATCAGAGCAATACATATTCATAGTGTATAGAAATATATCCCAGAGCACCTCCCTCTTCTCTTTTTCTCCTTCTATTTATCCTCTCTGCCCACAATTCCTGCCTATTTCTCTCTCCTGCCTTGCTATTGGCCATTCGTCTCTTTATTAGATCAATAAGGTATTTTAGACAGGCAAAGTAACACAGCTTCACAGAGTTAGATGCAACATAAAAGAATGCAACACATCTTTGCATCACTGAACAAATATTCCACAACATAAACCAATGTAACCCATCTTCAACTAATAATCCACAACATTCCCTGCTTTTTGTCTAAATAAAAATGAAAGGTTTTTAATTTTAACATAGTAAAACTATATACAAAAAAAAAAACATTTATCAAGTAAGAATTACATTCTCAATATTCAGTCCATTTGTATTTAGCAAATTCAGAGAAAATACTCCATTATCTATCTTATCTTAGTGATTCCAAAGTTTTATACCTAATTTACTTTCTATCATAACTAAGGAAAACTATAATTCAAATTATTTAATCTTTAATTCCATCAAAGACCCCAGAAGGATGTAATATTACCTAATAACAGAGACATCTGGTTAACTGGGCAGTCACCCAAAGTTCCTCTGCAACATTGGGGCATCCATCTAAAGCCTACAGACCTAGAAGATCTGGCAGACTTTTCAGTGAAGCAGGAAATTTGAAGGAATGTCCCACCTTGTATTGGCCAAGTCCATCAGTTGCTTTCTTCTGTGTCCTGCAGAATGTCTGACATACTCTTCTGTGCAGCAGGAACCCTGAAGGACTGCCCCACCTTGTTTTGGCAGTCACTTTCTTGTGGCTTCAGTCCAGTTTGTACAGCATACTGTCAGTAGCCCAGGCAAAAGCAATTTCTTGCCCAAATGGCTAGCTTTGCCAAAATGAAAGCAAACTTCATATGGAGTTTCTTTCATGCCCATCATCCTTTTATGAAGTAAATTGGTGCTTCTAGGAGGAGGCATGTCTCACTGTCATGAAAAGCCCCATGTTGACAAAACATTTTAAACACCATATTCTGTAGTAGAAGTTTTCCTGTGTCCTGGCCAGCAGTCAGGACAAATCTTTCCCACTCAGGTCCCCCAAGTAAACACACAGAGGCTTATATTAATTATAACTGCATGGCCATTTGCTCAAGCTTATTACTGACTAGCTCTTACACTTCAATTAACCCGTAATTCTTATCTATGTTTATCCATGTGACTTGGTACCTTTTCTCAGTTCTGCCTTGCCATCTTGCTTCCTCTGAGTCTGGCTGGTGACTCCTGACTCAGCCTTCCTCTTCCCAGAATTCTCCTCGTCTGCTTACCCCACCTATACTTCCTGACTGGCTATTGGCCAATCAGCATTTTATTTATCAACGAATCAGAGCAACACATATTCACAGCATACAGAAAGGTATCCCATAGCAATATTCTGTAGGTCTTTGAAGTGTCTGAAGATCATCTGTCTGTCTAAAATATACCTGTTTAACCATGAAAATATAATTAATATAACTACAAATTTGAGTATGATAGATTAACTACTAACCTCATTTCTTAATTATACATTGCATTTTTTAATGAGCTGGATAAGCACAATACACAATACCAAATGTAGAAACATATATATAGTGTGTCTTAGTTAGGGTTACTATTGCTATAAAGAGACACCATGACCATGGCAACTCTTATAAAGTAAACATTTTATTGTGGTGGCTAGCTTACAGTTCAGAGATTCAGTCCATGTCAGGGAGCATGGTGGCAAGCAGATAGGAATGGTGCTGGAGAAATAGTCAAGTGTCCTACATCTTTCAGGCAACAGGAAGTTGACTGACACACTGAGCAGTACCTTGAACATAGTAAACCTCAAAGCCCACCTCCACAGTGACACACTTCCTCCAACAAGGCCATACCCACTCCATCAAAGTCACACTTCCTAATAGTGTTAATCCCTATGGGATTATGAAATTTTGTGGGCCAATTACATTTAAACTACCACACAGTGTGATGAAAATAACTTTGAATTTGTATTAATATACCAAAATCCATGCCAATGCAAAATATCTGAGGGTAATAGTTGTCTTTTTAACCTATATTCCTATATTCCCCTAAATGATAACAATCATAACCCACTAAATAACCACAAACCATCCATACCCCAACTCTTGGGAATGTGACTGTCATTTTTTCTAGATTGCTTCCTGTTGTCTGTTGGTGAAGGCATCTTTAGGGGTCCCTGAAAAAAACTGAGGTAATGGCTGAGTCCTAGGAGGACAAGCTGTAATTGTTGTTGATATATATCACCTGTCAAAATTCAGGAGGTCTCCCCCCATCAAACCTGATCCATATCAACCCTGAAAGAATTGATAGACTCTTGTTCCCTGTAGAAGTAAAAGCAAAGTCTCTTCTCCAAAGCAATGAATTTTTTTAGTTCCATTTTAAAGTTAGGCATTCTTAAAATATCAAGACTGGGTTATTTCATCAGTCCCTATTTCAATATCATGTCTCTTAGCAGCTGTCATTTGCTTATTGGCAATCAAAAAAGTCAAGGTCAATACAGCAACATACAGGATCCATACTCTCTGTGTGTTTCTCATCTCTACATGACATATTCTTTTATATTTCTTTACTTTTCTCTTTAAAGACTTTTTTATTTTTAAACTATTTATTCCTTTCTATGACTGTCTATACCTATTTTCTTTTCTTAAGCCTATGCACAATGTTAAACACACTGAAACCTGTAATGCAGAAAGTCCACAGACAACTGATAATGGAACTATTTATTAAAGAATTATATTGAGGAGAACAACTCACTAACACGGGATAAGGCAAATTCATTGTTGAGTCCTGGAAGGCTGAGAACCGCTCCCATGCTGCTTCACACTGCCCGAGTCAGTCTCCACCAACCAAAAAAGAGGGGTGAGGGCCTGAGTGCATGCTTCTCGGGTCTTAAGTTAGCTAAGAGGCCACAGGCTAGCAGCTGGTACCCCAAGGTCATAGGTGGAACCAATACCCACTATATCTCCCCTTTTTGTCTAAATAAGAAACTTCTAAACCTAATACAAAACTATATAGAATAGGAATAATTACCAAGTACTGTCCAGGAGAAGGGAAAGGTAATAACATAAACAAAAATGGAAATACAACCAACATGAACATCAAACAAGAAACAAACACATGCTAAGTGTCCAGAAATGTCCAGACCATAGGTAAATGGCAAATTGACAGAAATTATTCCAATAGCTGTCCTGTCCTGTAGAATCTAGCTCTATTACCTAATATGTTCTAGCTAAGATACAACAGGATTGTGACTGTAACTATCGAGTCTTTGACCCCATCAAAGACCTGAGAAGGAAAATAATATTACCTGGGTAAACAGGAAGTACAAGTAAGCAACTTCCAAAAATTTGCAAGAATTGACAGAGACACTGGCAGCCTGGACAGTCAACCAATGTTTCTCATCACTGTTGGGACATCCATTTTTGGCTACAGGCCTAGAATATCTGAAAGACCATTTTCAGAAGCAGGATAAACCCTGTCTTGGCAAGGTTTAGCAGACACTTATTCTTTGTCCTGCTCATCCGGATTGGATAGCGTGCTTACTGCCAACAGTCGAGGCAAGGGCAGTTCTTTGCCCAACAGGCCATTTTTTGCCAAGAAGAAGACAAACTACTATATGGAATGTCTTCAATGCCCAACATTTTCTCAGAGGTAGATCAGTGTTGCAGGAGAAATTGTGTCTCATATCAACAGAATGCTAAGTTATTAAAACATTTAAATGCCATATTCTCTAGCTCTAAGAAGTGTTTGAAGATTACCTATCCATCTGACATATATTTCTGTATATCTAGAAAACTTAACCAACCTGACTACAAATATGACAAACATGGGTGACTATTAACCTGTAAATCTTATCAACCTAAATAACTTAAAAGACTAAGGCTTCACATTAAAAGTAAATAATCTGTAAATAGATGTACAGTATAAGGACAATGACTTCAAATTTGTGACAATATACAAAATATCTTAATCAGAGGTAGAAATGTATAGTGCAATACAACAATATCCTTAATATGTATCAATATACAAAATATCCTAAACAGAGGCAGAACATACATACAGTATGACACATATAATTTTACATTTGTATCAATATACAAAATATTTCAAACAGAAGTAGGAACATATGTACAATATGACAAATATAGTTTTGTGTTTGTATCAATATATAAATTATCTTAAGAAGGAATAGAAAAATAATTTTACATTTGTATCAACATACAAGAATCCATACCAATGCAAATTATCTAAGGCTGGTAGTTAACTGATTTAGTCTACAGGTAGATACAATAATCTTCCTTATTATCCTAGTCTATCTATTCCCCTTTTTTCTTTTCCAAAAGAGAATCCTAAGTTCAAACTTTATTGTTCCACTCCAACCCTATTACAACTTATAGTGAATGCCTAACAGATGACAATTATCCATAACACGGAGAAAACAAAACCTTTTGAGATCAAGTGCATCATTTTCTTAAAATTGCTTCCTGCTCTCTAGGGGGGCTGCAATATTTCTGTGGGATCCTTTAAGAAAGCTAAAACAATGGTTAAGTCTCATAAGGACTAGCTGTAATGTTTGTAGCCAGTCCCAGAGTAATGGGTAAGGTTATCTGAGGCTCTGGCTAGAAGTGTAATATGATGGACCAGATCATCTGGGAACTGTCCTGAGGAGTTTGTCATCCAAAGCCAATCATTGAGTGGTGTTTATTGGCTCAATGGCATCATTATGGACCAAGTAGAGTCATTGTTGTGGGGCCCTATCTTCCTTCTGGAGACTTTGGAGGTCACTATTGGAAAGATTTATTTTTCACTGTGGAAGACTTAAACATTATTAATATCAAAAAAGAAAGTGTAAATTTTAAGATGGTATAATATGTAAGGAATCAAGAATAAGCATGGAGAGAAATGGAATCTTGACAGCAATGGTCCCTAGATTATCAGCTTTCTTTGGTCCCACACCAGTTGGCTCTTCTGATAGGAGACAGAATCTCTTAATGTTTTTTCTTTTAGCAACATATTTTGGTTTAGAGAAAGGGAGAGCCACATTGCAACTCTAAAGCCCGCTTGACATCTAATTGAGTCAGGACCACTTTCTAGAAGTAAAAAGATATTGATGTTAGGAAGTGAGATATTACCCAATAGGTCCAATATTCTATGTTTGTAAATTTTTTCTGTATAGCCTGCCCTTCTGCTTTAGACATCTAGATTTCCAAGACCCTTTGACTTCTTGAAGATGGTTATTTCTATCATCCTGTTAAGACAAAACCAGAACCCTGCCGCGACCCTTGTTTCGTGAGCTTTCCTTACCACTTGTACAGATGACAAATTAGTGGCCAAGCTGTCACTTCTCCTTACCAAGACGTCTCTCCTCTTCAAATCAATTTTTACTAATTTTGTTGGTATCCACAGCTTTTCTTCTCCCATGGAAATAAAAGCAAAACCCTTTCCCAGCATAGCACATATCCTGGTTTCCATTCTGAGGTCAATCTATCTTTGAAGTAAACTGGTAGTTTTAGCTCAGGAGTTTTTTCTGTTTTTCTAATGTCTTTCTCCAGCTGTTCCTTTCTCATCAGCATTAGGAAATTCAAGGTTAATAAAGCATTACACAATCTATTTCTAGGGGTCGTTATTACCCCTTTCTGTTTATTTAGCATATCCTTTAGAGTTCAATTAGATCTTTCTGTAACTGCTCAGCCTGTGGGATTGTGTGGTATACCTGTAATATGCTTTATATTGTAATAAGCAAAAAAAAAAAAAAAAAAAAAAACTTTCATTTTACTAGAGACATATGCTGGAGCATTGTCAGTCTTAATTTGTACAGGTATTCCCATGATGGCTATAACTTCTAATAGGTGTGTGATTACAGAATCAGCCTTTTCAGAACTCAAAACTGTTGCCAATTGAAATCCTGAATAGGTATCAATAGTATGGTGTACATATTTTAAAATTCCAAATTCTGCAAAGTGAAACACATCCATCTGCCAAGTTTCATTTCTCTTTATACCTTTAGGATTACTTCCTGCAGGTAATGGAGTTTTGTTATAGAAGGAAGAAGTAGGACTTTTTTTTTTTTTTTTTTTTTTTTTTTTTTTTACAATTTCCTTGGCTTGTTGCCAAGTGATGGAAAAGTACTTTTGCAAACCTTTGCTATTCACATGGTGTTTCTTATGAAATTCTGAGGCCTCCAGCACATTTCATATTAATAACTGATCAATCTATCATTACTTTGTGCTAGAGGACCTGGCAGACTTATATGGGATCTGAACTTAATTCTGTTTATCAGGAATAAATTCATCAGTTGCTATATGTAAAACAACCTTTTCTGCATATTGAGAGTCAGTAACTATGTTGAGAGGTTCTATAAAGTCCATTAGTATCATAAGAATAGCATACAAACCTGACTTTTGTATAGAATTATAAGGGCTTTGAACCACTTTACTTAAGTCTCCTGATTTATATCCTGCCTTTTCTGATCATAAAAGAACCAATTGGATCCTTCCTCACGTTGTATGGGAAAAACCAGTCTCTGGAGTCCTCACATTCTATACTGATACAAATAAATCAGAAAAGGCAGGATTATTTGTATCAGTATAGAATGTGAGGACTCCAGAGACTGGTTTATCCCATACAACGTGAGGAAGGATCCAATTGGTTCTTTTATGAATTCTACTCTCTTGCTTTTGGGATAACAGTTGTTAATCTCCCCAAAAAAATTACCAGACGCTCATTGCCAATATTCATTATCTTTCCATAAAGAGGAAATCACCTCATTAGTTAAAGGTACTACAACTTCTGCTGGGTTCATTCCTGTCAACTGACGAACTCTTAATTTTCCTTTTAAAATTAAATCAGTCTCTTAAGCTAGCTAAGAGGCCACGCCTTAGAGGATGGTACCCCAGGGTCATAGATGGAATGAATACCCACTACAAACCTGTTTGGAGGTTTTGTCTGTCTGGATCTGTTTTTATTGTGTATCTCTAATCTTTTTTGACCATGTGAGCAAACTTTAAACTGCTAAGCGGTGAGACTTCTGCCTCAGCTTAGCAGCTGGCTCCGCCCTACTTCCGGGTCGTGAAAGCTAAGTCTAAAGCTTGAAGACTGGTCAGAGGCCCCTGTCAGAGGTACACATTTGACCAGGAATTGCGTTCAACCCCAGCTGGGGCACGCTGGAACCTGCACCAGGGCAGGCATTTTTTACTTAGTTTTTTTGTTTCTATTTAGCATGAAAACAGTTGTTGAAGTGTTCTGCTGTAAGGCAGAGTTTCTTAAAGGAGCAGTATCCAGGTTGGGGGGGGTTGAGTGTGGGGGGGGGGCTTGTTTTTTGGTTTGGGTTTTGGCTTTTCAGCTTTCTCAGGTCCTGGGGATATTCGAGCCTCACACTGGAACACCAAAATGTGTTTTTGTTTGTTTGTTTTACTCTTTGCTCTTTAGAAGCCCACCACCCAGCTCCCAAATAAATACACAGAAACTTATTCTTACTTATGAATGCCTGGCCTTAGCTTAGCTTGTTTCTAGCCAGCTTTTCTTAAATTATCCCGTCTACCTTTCGCCTTTGGGCTTTTACCTTCCTTTATTCTATATCTCTGTCTTTCCTTCTTACTCTATGTCTGGCTGTGTGGCTGTGTGGCTGTGTGGCCCCTGTCATCTTCCTCTCCTTCATCTATTCTTGTTCCTCCTCTCTTGTATTTATTCTCTCTGCCTGGCAGCCCCACCTATTTCTCTCTCCTTCATGGGTATTGACCATTCAGTTATTTATTAGACCAATCAGGTGTTTTAGGCAGGCAAAGTAACACAGCTTCACAGAGTTAAACAAATGCAACATAAAAGAATACAACACATCTTTGCATCATTAAACAAATGTTTCACAGCATAAATAAATGTAACACATCTTCAACTAATATTCTGCAACAGAAAGGGCAACTGCACAGAAGCATATCTTGCAGACATGAAGTAATTGTTTGGGTTTAAATATTGTTCTTCTTACAGCATTGTACCCATGTCTATTAACTTTGTAACCACAGGTAGCTGCCAGCTGACATAAGTGCTGCAAGAGCAGGTGTGTCGGCTGATACAGTTCAGCCTGCAGAAATGCTCGACTCTACGTCTAGCATACGGTTATTTAGGGGGTGGGAAAGTGTATTGGGGGAAGCATAATGGGGAACAATGGGGAGTTTTCTAATGATCATGATATATTTCTTGAAAGTCAAACATAGAAGCCAAAAGTAAAACTGGTCATGTAAGCCTGGAAGAAAAAACTTGGTTAAAGTATAAATAAAGACAGCTGGAGCTATTTGGGGCCACTTGAGTTCAATCCACCTGATGGTCAAAATTTTTCCTTGTGCCAATATCCCTTCCCCATATCAGGACCTGAACCCAAGCCGATGCTGGACTCCACCAGGGAACTGTAGATGTAACCAGCTTGTTAAATAAGAAACACAGAACCGATTGCAGAATTAAAAACCACGAGGTCAGAGCAAAAGCGGAAAACCTTACCCTTCACTGCTTCTGCCGTTCTTCCTCTCCACAAGAGACCTACTTCTGTGCGTCCTGTCTATTTAAAGACTTTCTGTTCTGTTTTCTCATTGGTTGTAAACCCAGCCACATGACCTCCTTGTCACTGCCTGTTTGTACAGACCTCCAGGTGTTCTATGGTTGGTATTGAGATTAAAGGTGTGTGTCTGCCATGCTGGCTGTGTCCTTGAACACACAGAGATCTACCTAGCTCTGCCTCCCAAGTGCTGGGATTAAAGGCGTGCCCCACTACTGCCCAGCTTCTGCTCTGGCTTGCTCAAGGCTACTTTATTGACATACAAATAAAATCACATTTCAATACAAATAAAATATCACTATAGGGAACAGGCCAAATTTCTTCACTTCTGAATAAAACTGCTCTCCAGTATTCTCACTCTGGGATTCCCTGTTCACAGAATAAGAAATGTTTATATAATGCTGCTGGTTGTGTTTAAAAAGAGAGAGACTGAGATTTTAAATATTATGATAGGGAAACCTGGTGAAACACATTCTAGAAAAAAATCCAAAATAGTCCACTTTTCATAAAAATAAAAACATACGTCTATTATTTATACATATACAATTGTCCAAGGGAAGAGAACATGTGTGCATGTGTGTGTGTGTGTGTGTGAGTGCGTGTGTGCGTGTGTGTGTGTGTGTGTGTGTGTGTGTGTGTGTGTGTGTAGATCAGAGAACAACTTACAGGAGTAGCTCTTCCCTTTCCACCCTGTGGGTCCTGGGGATCCAACTGGGGCCACCAGACATAGAGGCACGTGTCAACATCACTTCATTGGCCCTAATGTGCAGTGGATGTTTTTATCATGAACATGTGTTACTTCTTTAAAATTAAAGGAAAGAATGGTGATTTTTCAGGCCGGAGGGGTGAGAAAGGGGAGATCAGTTTGCTCGGTAAAGTCGTCGTTGTGAATGGAAGCGAGGATAAAAAGGAAGCGGCAGTGGCTGCGGCATGGCATCCAGGTTGGAGTGAGGCTGGGGCTGCTCACCCAGGTTTCAGGTGTAGTAACAGCGGAAGTGTTGCCACTGACCTCTGTTCTAGAACAACACACACAGAAGGACACTAAAGGTTGGACGGTAGGCATGTTGAATATCAGCTCCCAGCTTGACTGAGAATCATGGCCGCCACCCCACAATGCCCACCTGCATGGTTTGCAGACGTGGAAGGGGTGCTACGTGCTCACTAAGAGTCCCCGATAGTGTTGGAAGAAGTCATAGACAACAACAGTCTCTAGAGAAATAAACACCACAAAGCAGCTCAGGAACAGCATCTGTCGGTGTACCAATAGAGCAGTCCTTGCCACCATGTAGCAATGGGACAATCACCTTGCCATGGAACTTGTCTGTTGGCAGTTGGTTGAATGGTCAAAAATTAAACCAACCAGAAATCCAAATAATAAACTTCTGTTGTTGAGGGCTGGACAGATGGTCGAACATTTGCTGCTTTTGCAGACAACTGAGTTCCATTTCTAGCACCACGTTGCATTTCACAACCACCCATAACTCCAACTCCAGGGGCTCCAATGCCCTCTTCTGGCCTCTGAGTGCTCCTGCATGCATGTGATACACAAACCCACACAGGCTAATATATACATACACATAAAGTAAATAACTCTTTTAAAAAAGAAATTCCTATTATTATAAACATAAAGCCCTACTTTGTCAGATTCCAGGAGGTAAAAGACAAATTAAGCCTTTTAATTTATTTCTAATTACCTTTTCATTTTATTTACTGTAGTGCTGGTGGCAATGTCTTTGCCATGGCATACATGTGGAGGTCAGAGGACATGAGGAATCAATTCTTTCCTTCTATTATGTTGGGTCAGGGAATCAAACCTGGATTGTGAGAATTGGTGAAAAGTACCTTTAGTCATGGAGCTATCTTGCTAGCCAAAGCCTCTTAGTTTGAACTAAACTTCACCTAACTGCATGAAGTTGCAGTGCAGAGCCCACAGAACCCTCATAAAAGCAGAAAACCCATTAAGAACATGCCCATTATTGTAGCAGGGACCTGGAATCTGAGGCACAGTTGGTCCTCTGAGTAGAAAAATGGCATTAATGGGACAGTAATTGGTGGAAGTTATGTGTTCAGTCCCCTAGTGGGCTAATTGTCTTTGTTTTCAGGCTCTATTGTACAATTTTCCCTTTTAAACGACCCCCAAAAGGGCCAGTGGGCACTATGATCTCTCTGATACTGGGAAAGGAATTGAATCTCCAGCTGCAGATGCAGCCAGTAACAGCATGGTTAGATGAAAGACAGCCCCCCATCAAGAGCACAGAAGACACTTATCACTGATTAGTAGTGGTGTCAAGCCTGTCAAGGCAGCCAACTGTTTTCCTTTTGATAAGGGACAGCACTTTTTAAACTCGTGGACCTGGTAACCTGATTCATGATGATGAACAGACAACTGTATGTGACATGGATCTTGATTGTCAGTTTGACAGGATGAGAACCACCCTGAAAGGGGAGCTCTGGGCAAGCCTCTGAGGGGTTAACTAGATTAAGCCACGGAGGTGGGAGTCCCACAGGAACTACAGAGCCCATCGCTTTCTGCTTCCTGACGGTGGATGCCATGCTACCAGCCACCTCCTGCCCCTGGGCACATGCCCCGTGATGGACAGTGAGCCCCCCTAAACTGCTTCTATCGAATACTCTGCGATAGGAACAAGACAAGGAGCTAATAGCTGTGCCCTTTAAACTTTTCTAGGCTATCATTAAGCATTAAAATACTTCACCACAGCAGCTCACAGAGGAGAGACACTCTAATGATCCTGTTGGCTTGACCTTGATAATTCAAGACATTCTACTGTTAGCTTTCTTCCCGACACTTGTTATAATAATATTCACAGGACTAGACAGTTTCCTTGTGAGTAAAAATGAATAACTATTATATTGGTGTTCGTTTGTTATTTACACCAATCGCTCATTACTTGGGACACCTTAGAAATCTTATGACTGTATGAGATTGCCAATTGATAAAGTTCTCTGGGTACTGTTTAAATATTAGAGCCAAATACCAAGACAGTTGAATTCTGGTCAGAAAAAATTTAAAGAAAAGTTACTTGGTGAAATTTGATAGTTTCTTCTCCAAACCTAGTATTCATCAGCTCTAGAGAGAAAATAAAACCTAAGAGAGCAGGCAGAGGAGGGAAGAATTTCAGCTAGTTCTAATATAAGCAGGATTGTTTTTTCTATCAACAAACCTTGCCTCTCAAAAGCCTGTCTGGAAAGAGCTTTCAACACATTTACAGGGGCCAGGTCAGCAAGGTGGCTCCGTGGGAAAAGACACTTGCTGTCAAGCCTGAGGACCAGAGTTTACCCCCAGAACCCACATGATAGAAGAAGACTCCTGCATGGTCCTCTCTGACCTCCACATACGTGCCAAGTCCACTGTCCACGCGACTGGATTTACAATCACCTAGGAGATCGGCCTCTCTAAGGGCATTTCCAGAGAGGTTTACACTCAGCAGGGGTTGAGGGGGAAGCATCTTGAGGCAAGTGGCAGCATCCCATGGGCTGTGGTCCTGGGATGGATAAAAAAGTGGGGCGGGGCGGGGGGCGGAAGAAGAGTGTTAAGCTGAGCATCAGTGCTCCACTCTCACGGTTCCTGACTGCAGACGAACCGTGGCCGGCCGGGCCTCATGCTTTTGCTGCCGTGATGGACCAGCTGCATCCTCAAACCACAAGCCAAAATGAGTTCTTCTTTCTTCAAGCTGCTATTGTAGGGAACTTCATTACAGCACGGAAAAGTGTGGCTAAAACAGGCGAGGAGATAACAGGGACCGGAAGAGGACTTTAAAGGAGCTGATTTAATACCAGCTTAAAGGCCTGCAGTACTACCAGGGCTGGCAAGATGACTCAGCAGGTAGAGCTCTTGCTTCGAAAACCCTGACAGCCTGAGCCCCAGACCCCACACAGGAGGAAGAGAGCACTTACTTCCCAAGCTTGCCTTCTGGCTGCCAGGCACACAACAGACTGACCATACCTGGCAGACAGCACAGAACCAGGGCAAGCGCTTCCTCAAACAGTAGGAAGGTTTTTTTTTCTAGACTGTGATCTAGTATTTGAATTGCATTACTGAAAATGGAAACACTCTTTGTGGGTCTGTGCGAGCCGGACACAGGAAGCTGCTACACTGGGGCCGTGGAGGCTTGTTGAAACATGTACCATTTCTTGATAATGTGCATTATAGGGTCTTTGGTCCTGTGGAGTCTCAGTCCACAAAAGCAAAACAACGAACTAAATCCTTGGGAATCTGGGAAGAAAAGTCAGGTCATTCAAAAGAAAGGTTTGACTCCTGAGACTGGAGAACTTTCTTGGTCATCAGAAAGTTCTTGTTTCTGCACCTAAATCATTTTTCCACTTCCATGTTCTTGTGACCTCAACACCACACACATCGAGGCTCCTTGCTTCCTCAGAGAAGATCAGCAGGCTACTATTTTGTGTTTTGTCAGTAAAGGTGAGCAAAAGATTTCCTACATCTGCTGAGCATTCCCTAACAGCTTCTAATGCACCAAAAGCAGAAGCCAATGTCCTCTGGCCTTTGGGGGAACTGCAAAGGCCACAGACGCCTGATTTCAGGGACCCTTGGAAGCCTCAGCCCTTCTGCTTCGCTTCTCCCAGCTAGTTGGCCAGACCCCCAGGGCAGCATCCTTAATCACCTTACTGTCTTGCAGCACACAGCTGTGTCCAGAATAAATCAGGTCAAATCTGGGAGGGAACTTAAAAGTGTATTGTCAGACAATAAAGTAAAATATAGATTACTATCCTAGAAATTCTAAGTGGAGGGTGGTGTGAAACCCCGGCCATTGCCCTGCAGATTCTACAGCAGAAATGAGAAAGAGCTTTGAACTCTTTATAATTAGCTGTCAGTCACTTACATTCTTTTCAGGAAGGAAGGTCACCTAAACTTGACATGATTATAACCAATTAGTTTGATTTAATTGAACCATACTGACAGGAACAAAAGCTTCGGGTGTTTGTTTTATTTACAGTTGCCAATGGCACTTCAGGGGAACCAGGGTGAACTGTTTTACCTGCATGCTTACAGGCGGTTAAGATTCCAGGTGCTTCTAAAGCAGCCAAGATGTGTGAGTGCTCAACTCATTTGTGCAAGGTATCATGATGTTGGCACATAACCCCTACATCATCCTCATATAAACGTAATCTCTACGTCACTTACAAGACCTAATACAACACAGATTGTATTCTGTGCTTCTTTTGTAGGATTATTTTTATTTGATGTGTGTATATCTCTGCATTTTGTTGACTCAACAGATGTAGGATCCACAGATAGGAAGATCTGATATGATCATGGTTCTATATATGAGCTAGGATCTATTTTTATTTCTCTTTAATAATACATGCCTCTGGTCACTTTCCTCCCTATGAAGCAGGGCCAGCTCCTTAGCCTAGCTCTCCATGTCCACGTGTTTTCTTTCCATACACTCCTGTGGTTATAAACTAGCATCTTAAGAGTTTATTGTGATGATCCTTTTATTCGAGCACATGTTCACACTACGTGTTCATGAAACTTTGTTGTCTGTAGTTTTGTAAAGTTCTTTCTCAAGTACTGTGTGTGTGATGTGATGATGAACACAACACAAACTGTTGAAATCTCCCAGACCTGAAAAGAGGGAGGCAGGACAAGGAGGCAGGAAGGACAGGAACCGACCTAGAGAGGGAGGCGGGTAGCTCATGTAGACTCTCCAAGGCTTTTACTCCATTCTATGTGCTGTGATAAGTCAGTGCAGGCAGGTTTGATGACAAGCTTAAGCTGGGGAGTCTGCAAAGCAGATCTCTGTGTGATTATAGCTGCTTTGTGGTTGCTCTTAAAAATCTGTTGTCTACATTTGCTCAAAATTTGGTATTTGAAGACTTCCCAGTATCCTTAATATTTAACCTCCAGACTACTTTTGGAAAAGCCTATCCTAAAAATTATAATCAAAGGAATTTTGGTTGGTTTGTTTTGGAACAGGCTCTGCAGCCCAGTGTGCTCTCAGACTCAGAGTCCTTCTGCATCCACCTCCCAAGTGTTGGTACCAACATGTGTAGCAAGAATCTTAAAAGTTCTCATTAATAAAATCAAACCAGGCGCCAGTTATGGGGTGGATGCTGGGAGATAGGAGAAGCGGAACAAGCCACAGCTTCCTCACCTTGCCAATTCCTCAGCTGATCTTGTTTCCTCAGGCTGGAAGCCCCTGAGTCCTCATCCAAATGGATCTCAGCTGAACTGCTGCTCCAAAGCCTGAACACTTAACCAGGCTGGTTCCTGGTTTTCACACCTTATATGCCTTTCTGCTTTCTGCCATCACTTCCTGGGATTAAAGGCGTGTGTCCCCCATGCCTGGCTGTTTCCAATGTGGCCTTGAACTCACAGAGCTCCAGATGGATCTCTGCCTCTTGAATGCTAGGATTAAAGGTGTGTGTTACCACTGCCTATCCTCTATGTTTAATATTGTGGCTGTTCTGTCTCTGACTCCAGATAAGTTTATTAGAGTGCACAATATTTTGGGGAACACAATATCACCACAAACATATCAGACCTAAGGACAAACTTAAGCTGCTCTGGGTGAGCTCGTGAGAGGCCTTCTGCACAAGAATTCCACACTGTTCCTTGGGAAGCTTCCACGTGAGGCTGTGGTGCACTTGCCGTCAACCCTGCCCCCAGTCTCCTGAACGAAGAGTGGTTAGGTATTGATCAGATTCCCAACGGAGGGCGTCTCTTCAGAATAACAATCCATAAGGACTTGCATCTTAGTACTTAGTGCCATCACTACATCACTCACCCATCTTCCATTTTACTTGCCAATCATCTAGTAAGAAACGATCTCAAAGTCTTTATTTCATTATCTTCTTATTTTTTAAAGCTGATCACCACCTTGTGCAGACACTTACTAGGCATGAGGAAGAGAGGCTGAGTTCAGTCCCTAGTGCTACAAACTAAAACAACACTGTTCACCGGCTTTTTAGCTTTGTTTTGTTTAAAAAAAAAAAAAAAAAAACAACGGATGATCATAGTAACACTAGGGATGATGAAGCTCAGTGATGACGCACACGCCCGGCATTAATCCCTGGATGTGTGAAAAAAAATAATTAATTACGGAGAAATAATCTCAGCACCATGGAAACAGTGGTAGATAGGACCAAGAAAGCCAGCCTGGGCTACTCCAGATCCTGTCTCAAAAAATAAAACAAAACCAGATGCTAATTGGGTGGCTCAGAGCACCCGATTAGCAGGCACCAGGGTCTGCAGGCAATCCCTGGAACTCCATGAATAAATAAATAAGGTAAAAACCGCTGACTAATAGCAAAATATGGCTTGAAATCCCTGCTTTAAATTATGATACACATGGCTCAGAATATGACAGGTCATTAGTCTCCCATAATCTAGACTTATAGAAGGGTAATTCATAGTGAGTAATGTCCTTAGAAGAGATTGACAGTCAGAATCTCTGGGGCTTTGCAGTTTGAAAGGAGAAAATATACCCTTTTCCTTCATGCCATTTTCAGTGGCTGAAGAAATACCTAGTAACCAAATATCTTTAATGATGATATTAGAAAGAATTTTGGCAGGGTACTTAGTATGTGTAATAAACTCTGAACTGCGAAGCAAGGGTATGATTTCTGAAGTAGTCTTGAAATATCAAGATCAACTTCCTTCTAATGCATCTTCAGTTCTGTGCTAGAACTGTAAATTCAGAGTATGCCAGGAAGAGGAGATTCCCAGGCCAGTGTGACTTCTCAGCACTGTGCCTTCTACATGACCGACCAGAGGAGAGGGAGACAGCTTCTGTCCTGTCTGTAAGCCAAAATAGAAGATGGCCTGTGGCAACAAACTCTAACAAATGATCTCTTCCAAGTTAACCCCCAAATAAGCAAAGCAAAGCAAGCAGTGTGCTGATGTGAGAGAATGTTTGCACTCGGTTCTCACCAAGGCTCAGGTACATAAGAGACATAGTTACAAAACAATCAGATACAGAGCTGACAAGAAAACAGAGAAATAAAGTAGAAACATAATAATTGTCCTGATTCTGTTTTCAGTCCTTTCATCCAGATATAAGAAATTTCTGTCTTAGGCAGAAGACCTTTTGGACCCTTCTGCTCAGACCCCAAGTGTTTCCTAACTTGGTAGAGTTCAGAGGTCACCCTTCTCCACTTCTCTGGATTCAGACCCTGTGAAGGTGACTCATGCATTTTGTTCCTGTTTATAAACCTCTCATTCTTCACCTGGCAATGCTCTGTGCTGTGTATCATCAACAACTACAGCCAGGAACAGAGAAAAAGGCCAGCCAAGGATGCAGAATCCCAGCATCATGTCTTCTCAGCTGTGTTACTGTACCACTTACCAATTATCTTAAAGAAGAAAAGGAAGGAGGAGAGGAAGGGAAAGGAGAAAGAGGAGGAGGAAGAAGACCCCCATAGCACACAACAACAGAGTAGGATTCTTTTGTGACCTGGGAAATTGAAGAACATTTTTTAATAGTTCATTAAGAATTCTGCTACTTTACTTTTTACAGCTTTAGCCATTTTACAAAGCATTTTCTTCCTTAAGCACAGGGGAAGCTTAGTAAGCGTCTAACCCAATACCTTCACTTCTGTCTTCATCGGGTTTCTTTTTTTAAAATAACTTATTTGTTTTTATTTTGTGTGCATTGGTGTTTTGCCTGAGTGTGTGTCTGTGTGAGGATGTCAGGTCCCCTGGAACTGGAGGTACAGACAGTTGTGAGCTGCCATGTGGGTGCTCTTAACCACTGAGCCATTTCTCCAGCCCTTTCATCAGGTTTCTTACTGAGGGCTTGCTTACAGTTTCAGAGGTGAGTCCATGGCATTATGATAGGGAACATGGCAGCAGGCAGGCATGGCAGTAGCTGAGAGCTTTTATGTTGAGACAACAACCACAGGGCAGAGAGAGACACACTGGAAACAAAACCTCGAAGCCTACGTCCAGTGACACACCTCCCCCAGCAAGGCCATACCTCCTAAGCCTTCCCAGACAGTTCCACCAACTGGGGCCAGGCATTCACACATAGGAGCCTGTGGGGGCCACCTGCATTCAAATACTGTAATTCTCAGAAAAACAAGATCAAGACAAGAGCAGGCTTTCTTAAGGACACAAAGATGTAACAACATTCAATTAAGTTTTCAATGATTATGTATTTGTTGTCTAGCCATAACCCCTTTTTTTTGCAACTTCAGGATGTACAGTTTCTGAGTTTGACATGTCTGAAATCAGTGAGTCTCTGCAGCTGCCATCTGCTAGTCCTCCAGCAATGTACGGAATGGACATCCCCAACAAGGGAAGAACCTCATAGAAAGGAGTGAGGCTTTACCAACAGTTTTGTTTTGTTTTGTTTCTAAGACAAGCTCTCACTATGTATCCCTGGCTGTCTAGGAATTCACTGTGTAGATCAATCTGGTCCAGAACTTAAGGCAACCCTCTTGGGGATTGTGTTCCCAATACTCTCTATGGCATAGTCAACACCAGTGTGTAGAACATGACACATGATGTCAGGTATTTGGATCACATAATGAGAAAAGTAACAAATGCATTCTCATTGATGGGTAGAATTTTAGACACATATCCAACTTATGATACAATAAGACAGGGAGAAGTAATTATAAACATTCGTACAAAGATTTAAAGAAAAAACAAAGAAATAGAAACATGATACTTAATATCAATCTTCCTACTCTTCAAAAATTCTGCCAAAGCTCTAAATAGATAAAATCAATGTTAAGACCAAAGGTTATGTCAATTTAGAATTTAGAACAAGAAATAATTGCCCTCATTTTTTTATTCTTTTTCTAATTGATTGCTGTTTAAATAAGCCCGGTTTGGTTCTCAGCACCCACACAGTAGACCCAAGTCCTCTGTAAGATCAGTAAGTATGCTTAACCACTGAGCAATCTCCAACCCCAACACCATGATTTTAGACAACAACACACTATTAGAGATGCATAAACATTAGAACTAACTTTTTATTTCAAAAAATTGAGAGTCCAGCTTTATGCTTTAAAGTGTGTCTATATTATAAGTAATACCATAATTTTTAGTTCTATTTTTATCTTTTAGACAGTGTGTATGTATATGTAATACAATCTTGGCATTCACAGAGTTAAGTGTGATCCTAATTAGTCTTATTAAATAAAAACCTGGAGTAAGATATTAGGATGAAAGCTGAAAGATCAGAAAAGCAGAGCAGCAACCACTAGAGACTTCTTACCTCTATGAGTCCTTAGATCAAATGGGAGAGAGATCCTGTCTCCACCTGCCTTATATATTCCTGTCTCCACTTCCCTAGTGCTGGGATTAAAGGCATGCACCACCACTACTTGGCTCAGTTTAGATTGGTTCAATCTCGTGTAGCCCAGGGAGGTCTTGAACTCATGATCTTCCTCCTTTCTTCTCCCAAGGCTGGGATTAAAGGTGTGTGCCACCACTGCCTGTCCTCTATAGTTAACTAGGGGTTAACTCTGCCCTTTGATCTCCAGGGAAGCTTTATTTGTCAGAACACAAACAAAATATCATACAACAGAGGTCAGAAAATGGAATTGGATCACCTGGAACTGGAGTTAGGGACAGTTGTGAACCACCATGTGGGTCCTAGAACTGAACCCACATCTTCTGTAGGAGCAACAAGTGTTCTTAACCACTGAGCCACCACTCCAGCCCTTTACTTTTACTATTTTTAAGTGTATGTGTGTGTGTGCACATGCGTGTGTGTGTGTGTGTGTGTGTGTGTGTGTGTGTACCTGTATTCAGGTAAAAGCACATGAGTTCAGATGTTCTCAGAGGCTCAGAGGCCAGAGGTGTTGGATCTCCCTGAAGTTGGAGTTACAGATGGCTGGGAGCGACCCAACATGGATGCTAGGAGCTGAACTAAAGTCCTCTAGAAAAGAAGCAGGCACACTTAACCCCTGGGCCATCTCTCCAGACCTAGTACTAGGTTTTCACTCCAAAAACTAAATTTTCTTTCATTGTATATGCAATAAAGATTGTCCACATCAACACTGTGCACTGTTCCTATGCTGTTAGTGGGAGACCTCTTCTTAATGCACCAAGATCAAATGAAACAATGTAGGAAACCACTTACAAACAGACGATTAATAGGCTAGTACCTAAAACCGGAGGCATAAAGGAGTGCCTTCATCTATCCCATTAACTGTCAAAAAAACACCAGACTTTTGGGGGCCCATGACCTGGAGATTGCTTCAATACATGCCTTTGGAACAAGGAATGGATAAATACAAAGAGCTTTCTGGAAAATGCCCAAGGGAACAAATAGCAATCAATATATTGAGCCCACTTGCTCTCACCTCCTACCGCCATTATAAATTGATGCTTCAGCTCTTGTTCCCATCATTGCAGCCACTCCAGTAAATGAAGTGTTTGTGCCAGTGCAGAAACTTTGTCAACTAATGAGCATTTCTAAAACGACACTGGGAGTCCATCCTGGCTGAGTGCTTTACTTCAAAGAGGAGGATCAGGGTGCTGACTGATTTAAATTCCACGGAGGTCCATCAGACATAAATAAGTGTGGCCAAGCAATAAGAGACATACTTGTCCTCAATTTCACATGTAAGGAAGAGGTCAAAATGCCATCTGACATAAGCTGCTTTATCTACAAAAGCTCCACAAATACCTCCCAAGGCAGGCGAGAATGATTGAACAGGTTGTGTGTCATGGAAATGTGAGAAGCTTTGTACCCTGCCGGTGGCTAGAGTGCATCCTGTTTTCTCAACCTGACTTCTAGCAGGTTCTCTGAAATGCCTATCCCAGAGGGGAAGGCTTTCTGGGTGACTGACTGTAGCACAAACAGAGAAAGTCTCCTCTATACATCAGAGGTACTGGTCTGTAACTCAAACTGCTAAATGATCTTTTTATAAAAGACCTGGAGCCTGATATTGGGGGGAATGCTGAAAGATCAGAGAGACCTCTTACCTCTAGGACTCCTCAGCCTGAAAAGCTTTCCTCAGCTGAAAGACTTTAGTTCCTGTCTCCTCACACCTTATATACCTTTCTTCACTCACCCATATCATTTCCTGACTCAACTTTCCTAGTTCTGGGATTAAAGGCTGTGACTCCCAAGTATTGGGATTCAAGGTGTGTGCCACCACTGCCTGGCTCTGTTTCTCTCCTAGACTGAGTCAATCTCATGTAGTCCAGGGTAGCTTTGAACTCATGGAGATCCAGATGGCTCTCTACCTCCCAAGTGCTAGGATTAAAGATGTGTGCCACCACTGCCTGGCCTCTACGTTTTATCTAGTGACTGGCTCTGTCCTCTGATCTTCAGGCAAAGTTTATTAGGGTACACAATACAAGTCATCCATATCCCAGGCTTCAGCTGTCTTCTCTAGAGATCTACTCAATTCCCCAAACAATCTCAGATATATAATTCTCTGTCAAGGAAACATGGCTGTTCAGGATATGAAGTCTTCCAAATAATCATTTTCACATGAACTTATTTAAAAAGCTATCAAAATAAAAGCACTATATTGATATACAAGAGAAAAGTCTACTTTGCAGTTTTTACTCATAGATGTAATTGAATTCTCCAGATAAGAGTTAAGTCTGTGAAATATAATAAGATGATTCTATGGTTTAAGAAGGAAAACATTCACTGACATTAAGAAATATTCTAAATCATTCACCAGATTCAAGAATTTGATTGTAGATTTAAATTTATACTTCAGAAATGTTTCTCAATTCATATTAACTGTTTTATAGTACTCAACTAATTTCCCAGAAATTACATAATTTCAGAATTAATGCAGCATTTTAAAAATAAGTTGCCTGTGTCTTTTTTACTTTGGGATTCAACCACAATTGGAATTTGGGACACAGATACTTTTTCTCATGTTCAAATGAGAAAACTGACATTTAAATGGTATTTTGCCAAGCTGTCTGCAATCTATAGGTGATTTTGCATTAAAGTTCTGATTCCAGCACCCCAGTTAATATTCTCACCCACTATAACTATAAACTTGACTATAAACTTCATTCATTCACTCACTCACCCACTCATTCCCAGGTGTCTATGAAGTTCATTCATTCACTCACTCACCTACTCATTCCCAGGTGACTATAAAGTTCATTCATTAACTCACTCACTCATTTCCAGGTGTCTTGGTTACTTTTCTGTTTCTGTAATCAAACACCTTTACAAGAGCGACTTAAGGGAGAAGGCACTGTGGCATACTGTTCTAGAGGGATAGACTCCATCATGGCGATGACACCTTGGCAGCAAGAACATGGGGCAGCCAGTCACACTGCATTCAGCAGTCAGGAAGCAGAGAGAGATCAGGAAGTAGGGCCAGGTTATAAAACCTCAAGGCATGCTGCCAGTGATCCACTGCCTCCAATGAGGTTCCACCTTTTAAAGGCTTCACAATTTTCCTAAACAGTGCCTCCCAGTGGGGACACATGAGCCTAGGGGGTAGATTTCAATCTTCAAACCACAGCCCTAAGTGTCTGGTATTCTGCCAGGAAGCATGGTATGGTTGTCTGGAAGAAGTATTGTGAACTCAGAGGTATATAATGAATTCAGCCACATTCACGATGAAGGTGAAATAAAGACTTTTCAACACAATCATTTAGGTGCACATAGAACCTAGTTAGTTACTAATTTCTAATAAATGTATATGAGATGCAAGATAAAAATGGCCCCAGGAGAAAGAAATGGTAGGTTAAAAAATGTCAGGTTAAAACACCTAGCATCAGAAAAGTACATCAGAAAAGATAATAGTGGTTATCCAAATATGCACTTAAAAGTAAAGCAATCACAGCTTGCATATGAATATAAATGTTAGAATTATAAATCATAGGCAATATCATTAAATCCTTGCTTATTGGAGAGGACAGAGATACACTTTGTGGAGTAAATGGAGAGGGTAGGGATGCAGCTCAGTTGGTAGAGTGCTTGTCTAACACCACATAAAACAGGACTAGAGCCAGGTATGATGGCATATGCTTTAACTGCAGGACTCAGGAGATAGAGGCCGGCAGACCCCTGTGATAAACATACAGGTTCTGACTACTCCATAGGCTAGCCATTCTGCCACTCTCCTCTTCAGGCTTCTGCATACCTTGAGTCCCAACAAGCTAAAATTAGGCTAATTAGAGGTTGTGTCCTCAAATTTTATGTCAAATTGACACAATCTAGAGTCCTTTTAGAAGACATCTCAGATGAGAAAATGCTCCCACCAGCCTAGTCTGTAGACAAGCCCATGGTGCATTTCCTTGATTGATGATGTGGGAGAATTCAACCCACTGTGTGTGGTGCCACCTCTGGGCTGGTGGTCTATATGAAAGCAGGCTGAGAAGGGCATCAAAAGCAAGCCAGTAAGCAGCACTCCCCACGGCTTCTGCTTAAGTTCCTGCCTCCAGGTTCCTGCCTTGAGTTCTTCCCTGACTTCCCTAGATGAAATAAATCTCATCCCCAACTTGTTATTAGTCATGGTGTTTTGTCTCAGCAAAAGAAGCCCTAAGACAGGGGTTCCAGAGATAGCTCCGTGTGTAAGTGTTTGCTGTGAAAGCATGAGGACCTGGATGCAGGTCCTTAGAACTCATAAAGAAAGCAGGTACGGTGACATCCACCTATAACCCTGGTACTGGGGAGATGGAGACAGAAGGGTCCTGGGGTGTGCTGTCCAGATAGTCTAGTCAAATCAGTGAACTCCCATGATCAGTTAGAGATCCTGTCTCAAAAAGTAAGGTAAGAGAAATGGAGGAAGACACTTGATGCTCTGGCCTCCACATACATGCACCATGCATATATACATGTACGTGTAACAACCCCCAAAACACAGAGAGAGAGAGAGAGAGAGAGAGAGAGAGAGAGAGAGAGATTATGCTAATTAATAATGCTACAATGGTCTTTAAGAGTTACATAGTTACATGAAAAAGAACAATGGGGGGCTGGAAATGCCTAGCCTTATGGAAGTAGGAACATTAGAAACTGAGATGGGCATCGTTAGCAAATCAGCCAAGAGATTCCTAAAAGTGTAAAGTGCTGCTCCCATGAGCACACAGATGATGAGAAGACAAATAGGCTCACTGATGACACAGTGCAGTGGTCCATCTAGGTCAAGCCAGACACACCATTTCCTTCCTTCGACCAGAGCCCAAGCAGCCACACCATTCCCTTACACCAAAGCCCAACCAGGGAAGAGCCCTCACTCTTTAGCTCTTAGGAAATGAGAGGCAGGAGAGACACAAAAGAGAGAGGAAGGTGGTTTACAAGATTAAGGAAAGAAGGTATCCCATCAATGCTTGATTTTCTCCTTTTGATGGAGTTCAGAATCCTAGCCCACAGGTGGGTCCTCCTATATGTGATGGTTTAGATTGATGACCAACTTGATGGGATCGAGAATCACCTCAGAGACAAATCTCTGGGCATGCCTGTGAAGGGTAATGGAAGTGGGAAGACCTACCCTAAGTTTGGGTAGCATCATACCATGGGCTGGGTCTGGCCTGAAAGAAAAGGAGTGAGCCAGCAGAACACCATCAATGGTTCATGTTTCCTGACAGCAAATGCAATGGGTCCTCCTACCTCAGGCTTGTGATGCCAGGATCTCCCTGCCATTGTGGATTCTGTCCTCAAAGGGCAAGTCAGAGCAAAGCCTCTACCCTTGAGCTGATTCTGCTAGCGTGTGTTATTGTAGCAACAGGAACGCTAGCAAAGATACAACATCAATGAACAGAATCTAGAAAATTCCTCACAGACAGGCACAGACACTTGGCCCTTCAGTGACTCTAGAGCCCGCCAAATTGAAAGTCAACACCAACCAAGATTCAACAATATAACCAACAATCTGGATTTATAGATATGTGAAAAAAATGATAAAAGATAGATGGCGTGGGGAGATAGAACATGGCACACAGAAAATGAAAAATTCATTTTTCCCCTCCCAACACTTGAAATAGTTGTATAAACTGAATAAGCAACTGGAAAAATAAATCTTCAACAATTTCCAAATAACCTGTCATTTATATCAAAATATTCTATTATTATGCAGCCTAATCAGAAAAAAAAAGTGAATGAAAAAAAGTACCCTGGAGATCTAGAACTATATTTCTACATAATTTATAAGTTCAGAAGTCAAAATGGTCATTATAAACATTCAGAATTAAAAGAATTAAGAGCAGTACACAAAACTTGTAAGATTTTAAAAAGAAAACCACAGGGGAAGTTACAACTGTATAAACTTATTAAAAGCCAGAGAGAGGGACCAAACAACTGAGCACTGAACTCAGAAAACTAGTATCAAAGGCAGTGAGAACAGCCGGAGGAGGAACAAGGGGAAACAATAAGGTTGACTGAAATCATGCAGGGTATTTCAGAGATGACTACAGGATTACTCTCATTTACTTGACGTATCTTGTAGTGTGATCTATATGAAAGTGGATTCTAACAGAGTAGATGCTAAAAAGCTTAGAGAAACCATGAAAACTCTCTTAAGAAGAGTCATAACTTACACACCAATAGAGGGAAAATAAAGAAGAAAAATACATGTATATATGTATGTGTGTATATATATATACATGCATGTATATATATACACACATATACTGAGGACATATGCAACAAATAGGAAAAAAAGGCAAGATGGCAGATTTTGCTAGAATTGTATCAATACTTACATTAAAATGGTCTTAATACACACTTTAAAAAGCAAAGACTAGGCCGGGCGGCGGTGGAGCATGCCTGTAATCCCAGCACTCGGGAGGCAGAGGCAGGTGGATCTCTGTGAGTTTGAGGCCAGCCTGGGCTACCAAGTGAGTTCCAGGAAAGGTGCAAAGCTACATAGGGAAACCCTGTCTCAGAAAAAAAAAAAAGAAAAAGACTGTCAGATTAGACAAATCAAAGAGATCAAGTACATGGGGTTTACATAAAAGTCAAATTAAAGTGTTACTGTGGGATGTCTTTCTGTATGCTGTGAATATGAGTTACTCCACTGGCTAATAAATAAAGCTGCACTGGCCTATGGCAGGGCAGGATGGAGCCAGGAGGGAAATCTAAGAGAGAGAGAGGAGGAAAGAGTGGGGAGAGACGTCAAACCACCATCCAGGGAACAACATGTAATGGGACGCAGGTAAAGCCACAGAACACGTGGCGATATGCAGATTAATAGTTATGGGTTGAGTTAAGTTATAAGAGCTAGACAGTAAGAAGTCTGAGCCATAGGCCATATAATTTGCAATTAATATTAAGACTCTGAGTGATTATTTTATAAGTGCCTGTGGGACTGCAGGGCCAGGCGGGACCCGGGAAACACAGGGCCACTGTGGAGCCAGGTGGGACCAGAGAAACTTACAGCTATAAAGTGTAATTAAAAGGAGAAAGATGAAAAGGTACAAACCACCCAAAACCACTGAACTAAGAAAACAGCTGTTGGGGCCGGAGTGCAAACCAGCAGTCATGTGCAGAAAGACCCGCACACACAACTGATTAATTTCACACAGCTGAAATAGCTATACAAATTACAGTGTGGGCTTCAGATAGAGGAACACAACCAGACACTAAGTGGACCCTGAATCATAATAAATGGCTCATTAATGTACTTGGTCCTAACAACAAAACTTCAAAATAAAAGAAGCAAAGAATAAAACACGTCAAAATGAAAGGTGAAACCCTGCCACCAGCATCATTAGGTTTCGCCTGGCCTGCAGTCACCAAGAACAAGTGGAAGTGAAATAGTGAGGACGCAGAGGACTTCAAACACATACACATTGCTCGGCGGAGAGACGGCTCGGAGGCCTGAGGACCCAGGTTCAATTCCCAGCATCCACAGGGAATCTGACGCCCTCTTCAGGCCTCCATCGGCACTGCAGACACACGATATACAGGCAAAATAAATGACCTTACACATAAAACAATTTTTTTTAATTTTTTCTTTCTTTTATAATTTTTAATTAATAATAAACACCTCTATATTGTTGATCTAATTATCCACTTATAGAAAAGGCCATTCAACAAAAGGAGGTATAAACATTTTAACAATGCATATAAAGAGTATACTATAAAGGGTCACATTCTGACTTAAGCCATCCACTGGAGGTGTAGCTCAGTGGCAGCGCACTTACCAAGCAAGTGTTGAGGGCCTGGGTTCAATTCCAACATTGGAAGAAAAAGTCTCAGTGAATTCAGGAATCACCCTCCATCATTGCTCACTGAGGCAGGATCTCTCATCAAGCCCATGGCTCACTGATAGACCTAGTCTTGTTAGCTAACTTGGTCTGGGGGAATCTTTGTCTCCATTTTCTAAAGAGGCTGGGAGGACAAGCAGGAAGCCATGCCCACCAGGCATTTCTGTGGGTTCCAGGGGACCAAACTCTAATCATCTGGCTTGCAGGGTAAATACTTAATCCACTGACCCATGTCTTTAGCTCAAACAATACCATCTCTCTCTCTCTTTCTCTCTTTCTCTCTCTCTCTCTCTCTCTCTCTCTCTCTCTCTCTCTCTCTCCCTCTCTCCCTCTCTCTCTCTCTCTCTTTCTGCCTTTTTTTTGTTTTTTCAAGACAGGGTTTCTCTGTGTAGTCCTGGCTATCCTGGAACTCACTCTGTAGAACAGACTGGGCTCAAACTCACAGAGATCTGCCTGCTTCTGCCTCCTGAGTGCTGGGATTAAAAGCATGTGCCACCACCACCCAGCCCCAGACAGTACCATTTCTAATGGTGAAAAACTAAATGCCTTCCCCCTAATGCTGTATCCTACTCACTGTGCCCAATTGTTTAATAAAGCAATTATTAATAAGGCCAATTTAATAAAAAGCAAGAGAGAAATATAAATAAAAATCATGCAGATTGAGACAAAGAAATAAAACTATCTCCAAGCGTTGGTGGCGCACACCTTTACTCCCAGCACTTGAGAAGCAGAGGCAGGCAGATCAATTGAGGCCAGCCTAGTCTACAGAATGAGTTCCAGAATGGTCATGGCTATACAAAGAAATTCTGTCTCAAAAAACTAAATAAACAAACAAACTGTAAATGTCATGACACTGATAATCTGCTTAGGAAATCCCAATGAGTCCACATAAAAATTCCTAAAACTAAGAAATGGATGAAGAATACAAAGTGATATAAGATCAATTATAGCTAGCAAAATGAGTGACTTGTGAAAATTAAAATGCAAACAAACAAAAACAGTATTATTTATCATAGGACTCCCCCTCCCCAAATCTAAAATACTTAGGCATTTATAAGGCAAAAATGTACAACCCTTATGTACTAAAACCTAGAAACTACTACTGAGGGAAATAAGTTCTCAATAGTCAGGACGCATCATGAGTTGGAAGCCTGGATATTATTAGGCTGTCAGTGCCCTCCAAAATTGTCTATAGATCCCATACAAGCCTAATCTAAGCCCCCCCCCCACTCTCTCCACTTTAATGGATTCATGTGATTAGATTCTAGAATCCCCCAGATTAGTTTTCCATTTTAAGGTTAACCCTGATTAATGCAATTCACAGGACATTTTTTGAGTACATTTCTTTTGGCCCACCAAGGATACTTAGAAGGTCTTTAATATGTAAAATATTTTTTTTTACTTTAGTGAATAAATACCTGTTTAAAATGACATGTATAGACCTAACACTCTTACTTCAAAGAGAAGTAGAATCAGCTTTATATTTTTTAATTAATTTTTAAATATAGGTTTGGTTGGAAAGGATGTGGGGGGAAAGCCTTGCACACTATTGGTAGGAATGTAAATTAATTCAGCCTTTATGGAAAACAGTATAGAGATTCCTCAAAAAATTAAAAATAGAACTACCATATGATCCAGCAATCCCACTTGTCTATACATCCAAGAAAAGGCAGAATCCGCATGTGGAAGAAATAGTTGAAACTCCCATGTTTAATTTAGTCTTATTCATCATAGCCAAAATAGTGAATCAAATGAAGTGTCCATCAGTGGCTGAGTGGATAAGAAAGCATTGTCTATCTCTGCAGAGTAACATCATCCAGTCTTGAAAAAGAATATCCTGTCGTGTGTGACAATAGGAGTGAACCTGGATGACATTGTTTTAAATGAAATAAGCCAGGCACAAAGTTAAGAGGCACAAGGTTTCATTCCATGTGTAAAAAGCTTGAGCTTCTAACAGAGAGCAGAAGTGTTCACAAGTGTTGGTTATAGGGAACAAAATTTCAATTTTGTGGAATGAATTCAAGAGTACAATGTAGTGACATTTTAGTAATTTTTCTCCAAATTGCTCACCGTGTGTGTGTGTGTGTGTGTGTGTGTGTGTGTGTGTGTGTGTGCGCGCGCGCGCGCGCGTGCCTGTATGTGTGTATGAACCTGTGTGTATGCAGATATGGGTGCTTATGCACACACATAGTCCAGAGGAGAACAGTGGGTGCCCTGCTCTACCACTCTCCACCTTATTTCCTTAAGACTGGTTCTCTCACAGAACCTAAAAGTAAGTTACAGCTAGGCTGGCTAGCCAGCCAGCAAGTTCCCAGGGTCCACCTGTCTCCAACCCTCACTATAATACTGGGGTCACAGGCATATGTGGCCACATATAAGTATTCTGGTGCTAGGGGTTCAAACTCAGGTCCTCGTGCTTGGGCAGCAAGCACTATTATCCACTGAGCCATTGGTTCAGAGATTTTGAAGTGGCCTCACTAACAACAACAACAACAACAACAACAACAACAAAAATGAGCATGTACCACTGGCTTACATGATACTGGAGAATGAACTTAGATTGAACTTCAGGCATGCTAGGCAAGTGCTCTACTGACTGTGTTCATACCCAGACTGTGTTATGATTTTTTTCCAATGGTACTTACCCACCATTAACAAAAAGATGTGACATTTTGTACTTGAGGCAATAAATATGTTGCTCAATTCAGCAATTTAACAATATACATGTCTCTGAACAGTATCACATATATCTTAAACATAGAGCATTTATATTAACTCATTTTCAAAAACTAAATACATAATTTTAACACATCTATTGAATACATATAATACACAGCTTTTAATGCCTTGGATTTAATTTGTTAGGACAGCATTTTTTTCTGATCATTCCCACTGTTTTTTTCAGCCCAACTTCTTCATTCAGTTGAGAGTCTATGACATGGATTTTAACAAACCTCTTGAGACAGAATACAAAATGTCATCTATACATTTATCTTTTACACTGGTGAGAAGGTCTAGAGCTTGAATCAGTAAAGATAGCCAGATGCCACATAGTAGCCTGGCCAATGACAAAGCTCACAGATAATGGTGGTCCCATAGATTGTGACTGAGCCCCAGAATTCCTCTTGTAGCCATCCTAAAGTCATAGCACATGTTACTCAAGTGTCCTTGGCAATGATGATGCATGAAACCCACTGCATTGGTGGCTGTGTAAAATTATAGCACCCAACATATAGCAAGAGATGACGACTGCATTGGTTATTTTCTTATTGTCCTGACAGAAAACCCAATAAAACGACTTCGGTTTAGCCCAGGCTCACAGTTTAAGGGGACAGTTCACTTGGCAGAGAAGGAAGACTGGCTGGGCTCCATTTGAGGTAGTGGAGGACTGCTGTGTAGATTGTTCCTCACAGACGAGAATGGTTGGAATGGGGCTAGCCTACAACCCTCATGCTATGTCTCTACTACCCTGCCTTTGCCATGTCCTAAAGGTTCCACAATCTCCCAAAACAGCACCATCAGCCGAGGACCATGTGTTCAAACACATGCAACCTGTGGAAACATTTCACATTCAAACCATAACAACTACATTACTAGTTGAAGAACTTAGTATACCGTTCTTTTTATTTTAGAGGGTGCTCTTTCTAATTGTTCAAAGTTTATTGTGCATTGCATGGCATGACTGCAGCAGTCTCAGACATCTGTTTACTGCCTCCCTTGCTGGACCTATACTGTGCAAGTTTAAGTTCTCAGTGTGGTTGCAGAGTGGTAAAAACCTGTTGATGCAGGGCTGTGATGATTCATTAGTCAAGTGTTGGCTGCACAAGCATGAAGACCTGACTCTAATTCCCCCAAAACCCCATGAAAAAAGTTGGGCACAGAGGCATAGGCCTGTAATCTCAGCACTAGGAAGGTGGAGATGCTGCGGCTTCTTGGGCAGTCAGCCTAACCAAATGGACAAGCCCAGATCTAGTGAGAAATCCTCCCTCAAGGAGTACCAAATGGAGGCATTTGCAATGTTTAAACATAATGAATTTCCAAGATGGCCCAATAAATCAAGTGAGTGAGAGGCCACCTTAACCAGAGAATCTAAAATGGAAAGGATGGTCACTTGTCTATAATTTAGTTGAAAGCCTAGATATGGTAAGAGTTAATGCAAGGCATGGACAAAAGCAAGAAAACAAGGGACTGTTTATCATACACATGGAAAATTACATACCATGCCATCCAGAAAAAATAATAAACATAGCAGAACAGAAACTTCCCTTTCTCATAGAAAATGCAAACTCTATTGAAATATCTTTATTCTTGCTCATATCCATGCTCATTGGAAAACATTATCCTTATATGGATACATCTCAATAGAATTAAGTGATTTTTGGAAGCGGGTATACGCTGACTGTCAAAGAACAGCAGAAAACTTGCTTCACTGAGCACTTGAATAGTGTGCACAAAGCTCTGGGTTCAATACCCAGTACCACCAAAAAACTTGCTTGGTGATGGAATTTTTTTTCTAATTGTTCTATTTATTGATTATATATATAAGGTCTTCAAAATGGTTCAGAGGGCAAAAGCACTTGCCATGAAAATCTCATGGCCCAAGTTCAATCCTTGGATCCCACATAAAAGTTGAAGGAGAGAACTAACTCCACAAAATTGTCCCCTGACCACCATACGCATGCTGTAGCACACACACACCCACATTCACATCCATCATAACACAATAATAATGAATAAAACATTTTAAAAGAATTTTAAAGTACATATAATCCTGTGTTATATGCATGAAATTTTATGTGTATGTGTGTAAAACAATTTTTGGATTATACATCCTCGAATTATAATCCAATTCACATGCCCTAGCCTGATGAAGTTGGGGCAGCAGGAGATGCAAGCCAGATGGCAATGAATTACAGAAGAGGAGGTAGAGGAAGTGGAGCAGTGAACTTAGAAAATCTAACAAACTACTGTTCATTAAATTTGCTTGGCTTTGGAGCATTGATGAAGAGGAAGGAGATATTAGGCATGCCATGAACAACTGGTCCTGCTATTTCCAAGAGTTAGTCCTGGTATGCCCATCTCAGATGACCTACATACAACAGTCAGAAGCCCAGGTTTTCTGGAAGGAGCCAGTTTTAGTGGGGGCCAACTGTGTTGAAGCATCCTGAGTAAAAATCTGAGTGGGAGCTGATGTGCTGGAACACAAGTGGTTAAGGAACTCCAGCTTTGACCCAAGTAGTCTGTTGAATGACATGTTGTCCATATAAAATGAAGTTGCCACCAAGCTCATTCCGTACAGACTTTTAAAGTATTAGCAGCCATGTATGTGCACAGACATGACACAAAACAGACACTCACTGGTGATGGCCACATTACTATTTCTTTGCCTAGGAAGAGCTCTGGGATCCTAGGAACTGCTGGGTATAAAAACTGATGAACAAGCCAGGCAGTGGTGGTGCATGCCTGTAATCCCAGCACTTGGGAGGCAGAGCCAGGCAGATCTCTGTGAGTTCGAGGCCATCCTGGGCTACCAAGTGAGTTCCAAGAGAGGTGCAAAGCTACACAGAGAAACCCTGTCTCAGAGAGAAAAAAAAACTGATGAATGAAGAAAACCATGAACAAGGAGTGGGTTCCAGTTGTACACAGTAGCACTTGAAGGCAGGAGGATCAAGAGTTCGATGTCACACCTTGCTCAATAGCAAACTGAGACTAGCCTTGAGCTATGGAGACCTTGTGTCAAAACAAAGCATGGCTGAGGCAATGATTTGGAGTTGGGCTTTCTAGAACAGGCACACATGTGAGTGGATGTGCTAGTCCATGACAGTCGATGCTCTAGGGTCAGTGAGAGACCCTGCCTCAATAAATACAGTGGGGAGTAACAGAGGACACCTACCATGGACCTCAGACCTCTACACTTAGGCACACACACATGAACCTGCACACATGTGAACACATAAAAAGTAAAATGACGGTCACACACACACACAATGGGTCATTCCTGAGAGGCGGTGTTCCTGGTGAACTTACTACAGCTTTTGGAAAGCTTTGTCTTTGTAGCTGTTATCTTGACAGCACACTTCTTCCTCAGAAGCCAGGCAAAGGCAGGAGAGCTAGGTAGGACTGGAAGGCGGGGCAGCGGGGCACCACTGGGCTGCAGACCACTCAGGCACATCCCCTGTAGTGCTGCAGTGGGTCCAGCCCAGTGTCCTGTCCCTGGTGCTATAGTACAGTAGCTGGATACTAAGTGGCCGGGCCACCCTGCTAGTGACTGACACGTCTCAGTGCTGTTTTGACTACTGTGACCAGAATCTGTCCCTGAGGTGTGGCTGTGCTGAGAAGAATAGAGGGAAAGATTGGAAGAAAAAGGAGGATGGAGACACACACTCTCCAAAGCCCAAAGAATTTTCCATTCACCAGGATCGCAAAGAAGATCCAGAAAAGAACGGGGTGGTATGTAGAGACCCACAAAGGTTTCCTAATAAGAACTTATTCAGGGTCTGAAAATCTGATCTTGCTTTATGCAGCAGGGCTGCTAAGGGGATGGATTGATCATGGGTGTAGTTACCAGATGATTGAAAGGGTCTACACTTGGTTGTATGGTGTGCTTAGATCTTGCAAGGTGGAGGTCTTTTGCCCCACCCCTTTGCATAGTTATAAAAAGCCCTTTTGAAGAAGCAGAAGGAGCCATTGGGTATTGACCCAGGTCCTCCCAAAGCTATCCTGTGTTTCTGTCTTTTTCCTCTTTGCTAGTATTTTTTTATCCCTCTCTCTTCCTCACAGGAACCCTGGAAAAGGTGGGAGCTGGTTTCCCACAGATGGGGCCTGAACAGGGACTTGGGTGCAGAGGAAATAAGTGAGAGGCAAAAGTGATGCATTGGGCTAATAGATGTCCATCAAGGATGGATACACAGGCCCTGACAAAGTAGATCTTTGGGGTAATTCTACAGGCTGTCTCCCAGCAAAGAAATGTATTCAGGACTTCTAAAGAGCAACCACAAGTAGTGCTGGATTAGATCTCAGCTCTTCTATCTATATGGTTTTGACTCCTGAAATGGGGATGCAGCTCCTCCCTATTGGTGTTTATGGGCCTTTGCCTTAAGGCACTGTAGGGTTATTGTTGGGAAGGAATAGTACCACCATGCAGGGGGTCTTTGTTGCTCCTGGAGTAACTGATGATGATTATGTGGGAGAAATTAAGGTAATGACTCACTCACCTAAGGGAATTTCTGTATAAATATAAGCCAGAGACTTGCACGGTTAATTTTACTTCCTCAGGTGCAAACAAGAAATGCAGTTAAAAGGAATAAGAGAGGAGAAGCTGGATTTGGTTTGTCAGATGCCTACTGGCTACAAGCCATACGTCCACAGCATCCAGAACTCACTTTGGTTATAAGTGGAAAAGGTTTCTTGGGTCTTTTAGATACTGGTGCAGATCTGTCTGTTAGCACTGCTTGTCAATGGCCTTCCATGTGGCCAAAGATGAAAACTATTACACAGCTGAAAGGGATTGATCAAACTCAGAGTCCTGAGCAGAGCAGCAATGAACTCTCCTGGAGAGATGAGGAAGGTCATAAAGGAAATACATTCATTGTCCCTCACTTGCTTGCAAATTTGTGGGGGAAAGATGTTATGAGCCATATGAGAGTGTATGTATATACCCCCAATACAGTCATCACTAAACAAAAGGTTCCTGACCAGGAGTTAGTAAAAAAAAAAAATAGTGATACTCTAATGTCAGTCATCTTTGCTCCCTACAGAAAGGGCTAATAGGGATGGATTAGAGTATTTTTAGGAAGGGTCATTAAGCAACCTGTACTCCATGCAGATCCTATAACTTGGAAATCTGACCATCCTGTGTAGATAGATCAATGGCCCCTCACAGAAAGAAAAAATACAAGCCATCCAGCAGGTAGTACAGGAACAACTGGATGGTGGCCATATGGAACCTTCTAGTTCTCACTAGAATTTTCCTATTTTCCTGATCAAAAAGAAATCAGGAAAATTGTTGTTATTTGGGTTTTTTTTACTCTTTTTTGAGGGGGTCTGCCACCAGCTCCCAAATAAATCACACACAGAGGCTTATTCTTAATTACGAATGCCTGACCTTAGCTTGGGTTCGTTACTACCCAGCTTCTCTTGACTTAAATTATCCCCTCTACCTTTTGCCTCTGGGCTTTTCCCTTTTCTTACGTCTGTAAATCTCACTCTTACTCCATGGCTTGCTGGGTAGCTGGGTAGCTGGCCCCTGGAGTCCTCCTCCTTCTCTCACTCCTTGATCCTCCTCCTCCCAGATTTCTCCTTCTATATATTCTCCCTACATGTCAGACCAGCCTATCCTTTCTCCTGCTTCCTATTGGCCTTTCAGCTCTTTATCAGACCAGTCAGGTGTTTTAGACAGGCAAAGTAACATAGCTTCAAAGAGCTAAACAAATGCAACATAAACAAAAGTAACACACCTTAAAATAATATTCTACTACAGGAAATGGAGATTATTACAGGATTTAAGGAAAAGTTATGAGGCCATACTGCCAAGGGAGCTTTGCAGGCTCGATTGCCTACCCCAACAGCCATACCAGAAGATACTTATAAGACTATTTTGGATTCAAAGGATTGTTTTTATAATATCCCTTTGGTTCCCCAAGATTGTCAGGTTTGCATTTAGCATTTATCAGTTAACTTTAAAGGACCCATGAAAATATTTCATTGAAAGATTTTGCCCCAGGGAATGGTCAATAGCCAAACATGTCAGAAATTTGTTGCTCAAGCTATCTGAAAGGTTAAAGATCAATTTCAGCAAGTTTATCTTACTGATTATATGGATGCTATTTCGCTTCTGCACAGAGATGAAGAAACTTGGCTTGGCTCCTCTGGACAGCTTCAGCACTGCCTTACTTGTGCAAAGGTTAGTTGTCACTGCAGAGAGGGTGCGGAGACTACCACCTTTCCAGTACCAAGGACACACGTTATACCCCAGGAACCAAAGCCTCAGAGATGGGAGAGAGAGAGGGATAATAATAATAAACAAATGGGCTAAAAACTGAACAACTTTCAAAAGTTATTACAGGACATTCAATAGCTATGACCTTATTTAAAATTATCTACCGGTGATGTGAAACCTTTTAGTGCAGTGAGATGCCCTTTCTGTATGCTGTGAATATATGTTCCTATGATTGGTTAATAAAGAAGCTGCTCTGGCCTATGGTGAGTCAGACTATAGCCAGGTGGGAAATCCAAGAGAGAGACAGGAAGAAGAAAGGCACAGGCAGAAGAGACACCAGCCCACCACCTAAGGAGCAACATACCAGCAGAGTGGTAACACCACAGCCATGTGACAAAACATAGATTAATAGACATGGGTTAATTTAAGATGATACAGCCAGCTAGCAAGAAACTTAAGCCACTGGCCATACAGTTTGTAATTAATATAAGTCTCTGCATGATTATTTTATAAGTAAGTGGCTGCAGGACTGTGGGACTGGGAGGGGCTGGAGAAACTTCTGGCTACATTTGGCGCTCACCATTGGGTATTGATCCACATAGACCTAAGAAAGCTTAAAGATTCTGAATGCACAGAAATGGAGCTAAACTGGACTTTCTAGTCCCACAGTCATATGCCAACAGCAGCTCAGAGACTCATCTCCCAACAACTGCCTGTGAGATGGAGCTGGCCGCCAGCTGTCATAAGCTAAGCAGCATGGTGGATTCCCACCCAAGTACATAGTGTACTGCATGATGGATTTAGCTTTTGCTAGTATAGACAAATAAATTAATTAAGAGGTTTCTGAGCTACACACTGCTTGATGGAGGCATAGACCCACCACTTCCCAGAGTCAGGCAGTGAGCATGACTCCCCCAGAGATGTCAACAAATGTACCTCTGCCACTTTGAGAAGCTGAGGTGGGTGGAACCAGCAGCCAGGGCTGCCACTTTAGTCCTAGCCACACTGCAGTTTAAATCAATGGTCAAAAAATCATTACAGATTCACAGTAAGACAGATTCAGATGGAATAAAACTAAATGATTTACAATATATGTAAAAATGTACATAGGCTTGAAAGAGAGAAAAAAGGAATATAAATATATAAAGAAATAATAGTCTTAAAAAATAAAGTCTTTAAAGAGACAATAAGAATAATATAAAAGTTAAGGCACATAAAGATGAAAATTACACAAAGAATTCAGATACTGCAAATTATTATATTGTCTTTGGGATTTTTAACTAGAGAGAGACATTTGATTGTAAAGGCTACTCAGTTAAACCAATATGTATATTTTAAAGGTATCTTGACTTCAAAATTTGTGTCTGAAGATACGTTGTTTGGAAAAGAGGTTCTGCTTTTGTTTCCATAAACTATGAGGACCTGTGGATTGCTTCTAAGCTAATATGGTTTGATCAACCAAGATCCCCTGAAAAGCTGATACAGCCTCACAGACTACTACAGCCAAGATTTAACTATAATTCTTAATTTTCTCAGGATCCCCATAAGAATGCCAGTGCCCCCAACCAGCAGGAAGTAGTATGAGAAGCTACACTCAAATTCCCAAAATTCATTTTTATTTAAATTGGGTTGATTATAAATGCAATCTCTTTCTAAAGAAAAGGGGATGTAGGTATGATAGGATGAAAGGATAGATTATTGAATCTACTTTTAAAGAGCAACAAATTATTTGAAATGTTTTATATTGCTATGGATTTTAGTTTATTGATAAAAATTTAAAGTTAATTTTGTTATACTGTATGTGTATTTCTATTCATGTTTAGGGTATTAAGCTTATGCAGCTCATTTAAAAATGTAATATATAGCTGGGCTGTGCACACCTTTAATCCCAGCACTTGGGAGGCAGAGGCAGGTGGATCTTTGTGAGTTCAAGGCCAGCCTAGTCTACAGAGCAGATCCAGGAAAGGCACAAAGCTACACATAGAAACCCTGTCTCGAGAAACAAACAAAAAAATGTAGTATATAATTAAAAACACAAATTAATAGTCACTTATAATAGTCAAACTTATAGTCATGTTAATTAGGTTTTCTAGATATGCAGAGATGTATTTCAGATTATAAGACAAATTGCTAAATGGTTTTATTAATTAAAAACAAAACAAAACAAAAAACAAACAAACAAAAAACCTGAATGGGTTGGGGATTTAGCTCAGTAGTAGAGCGCTTGCCTACCAAGGGCAAGGCCCTGGGTTCGGTTCTCAGCTCAAAAAAAACAAAAAAACAAACAAACAAAAAACAAAACTGGAGCCAGGTATTGGGGTGAAAGCTGAGAGATCAGAGGAATAGGACAAGCCGCAGCCAATGTCACCTTACCAACTCCTCAGCCTCCAGAGAGGGCCACTTCCTTTACACTCACACATATATACCATTCTGTGCTCCGCCGTCTTACTTCCTCTCTCCACCCAGCTACATCACTTCCTCTTTCTGCTCAGCTATCACTTCCTGTCTGTCTGTCCAGACCTCCAGACCTCCATGGTTAACTAGTGCTAGGATTAAAGGCATGTGCCAGCATGACTGGCTCTGTTTCCAATGTGGCTTTGAACTCACAGAGATCTGGATGAATCTCTGCCCCCTGAATGCTAGGATTAAAGCATGTGCTACCACTGCCTGACCTCTATGTTTAATATAGTGGCTAGCTTTTTCCTCTGATCCCCAAATAAGCTTTATTGGGTTGCACAAATAAAATATCACCACATCAGGTAGACAGGTAATCTTCAAACACTTTAAAGACCTACAGAATATGGCATTTTAAATGTTTTTAAGAAGTTAGACTTTTCTGGACAGTGAGACATGTCTGCTCCTGACAGCATCAATTAGTTCAAAGAAGATAATGGGCATCAAAGAAACTCCATATGGAGTTTGCTTTATTTATGGCAAAAGTTAGCCATTTGAGCGAGAAACTGCTCTTTCCTGGACTGCGTGATAATATGTTGTATAAACTGAATATACAGGACCCATAGGAAAATGACCACTGAATTTTGCCAAAACAAAGCAACATGGTCTTTCAGGTTCCTGCTTCACAGAGATTGCCAGACATTCTGCAGGACAAAGGGAGAAGCAACTGAGAGACTCCAGACCTATAGGCTGAAGATGGATGCCTCAACGTTGCAGAGGAACTTTGGGTGACTGTCCAGGCAGACAGCTGTCTCTGTCATTTCCAGAATTTTGGAAGTTGCTTACAAAGTACTTCCTGTTTATTTAGGTAATATTATATCATTTTGGAGTCTTTGATGGAGTTGAAGACTAGATAGTCATAATTATAGTCTTCTTTGGTTATGATGAAAGTTAAATTAGATATGGAAATTTAGACTCATGGGAATAAGATAGATGGTAGAGTATTTTCTTGAATTTTTCCAGATACAGATACACTAGGAATTATAACCATAATTCTTGCTTGATAACTGTTATTATATATAATTTTACTATGTTAAAGTTAAAACCTTCCTCTTTTATTAGACAGAAAAAGGGAAGTGCTGTGGTATGGTCTTTCTGTATGCTGTGAATATGTGTTGCTATTATTGGTTAATAAAGAAGCTTCATTGTTCATAATAGTCTTCACCTGGAAACAACCTAGATGCCCCTCAACCAAAGACTAGATTAAGGAAATGTGGTACATATACACATCAGAGTACTTACTCAGCAGTAAAAATAATGACATCATGAAATTTGCAGGCAAATGGATGGAACTAGAAAATATCATCCTGAGTGAAGTAACCCAGACCCAGAAGGACAAACATTTTATGTACTCACTCATAAGTGGATACTAGATATAAAGCAAAGGATAACAAGACTGCAAGCCACAGCTCCAGAGAAGCTAGCTAACAAGGAGGACCCAAAGAGGGATGCATGGATAACTCTGGGAAATAGATGAGATCTCCATGAGTAAACTGGGGATGAGGAGGGGCCAATGGATGGTAGGGGGTGGGGGATGAGAACATAGGGGAATGGGATGGTTGAGCTGGAACAGGGATGGAGTGGGAGAACAATGAAAGAGATACCATGTATGACAGAGGGAGACATCATGGGGATAGGAAGAAACTGGGTGCTAGAGAAGTTCCCAGGAATCCACAAGGATGACCCCAGCTTAGACTACTAGCAATAGTGGAGAGGGTGCCTGAACTGGCTTATCTCAGTAATCAGATCAGTGAATACCCTAACTATCATCATAGAGAGTTTCTCCAGTAACTGATGGAAGCAGATGCAGAGATCCACAGCCAAACACCAGGCCGAACTCCAGGGGTCCAGCCGAGGAGAGAGGAGGGATTCTGTGAGTGGGGGCATCAGGACCATGATGGGGAAACCTGCAGAGATGGCTAGACCAGACTAGTGGGAACTCATGAAATTTAGACTGACACCTGTGGTTAGGGTTTTTCTGCCTGGCCCACAGTCAGGACAAATCTCTCACCCACTAGGCCTATTGATGCTCAGAACCAACCAAGTAAACACACAGAAACTTACATTGTTTAGAAATTGTATGGCCGTGGCAGGCTTCTTGCTATCTAGTTCTTCTATCTTAAATTAACCCATTTCTATTAATCTATACTTTGCCACTTGGTTCGTGGTTTACCTGTACCTTTACATCTTCCTTGTCATGGCGGTGGCTGGCAGGGTCTCTTCGCCCCAGCCTTCCACCACCCAGCATTCTCTTCTCTCTTGTCCCGCCTATACTTCCTGCCTGGCCACTGGCCAATCAGAATTTTATTTACACAGAGTGATATCCACAGCAGGCACCTTTGAAGCTTCCATGGGACTGGACTAGGCCCTCTGCCTAATCAACACAGTTGTGTAGCTTGATCTGCTTGGGGGCCCCTGACAGTAGGATCAGAATCTATCCCTTGTGCATGAGCTGGCTTTTTGGAGCCCACTGCCCATGGTGGGACATTTCATACAGCCTTGAAGCAGAGAGTGGGGGAGGCTGTACCTGCCTCTGCTAAGTGTACCAAGTTCTGCTGACTCCTCATGGGAGGCCTTGCTTGTAGGAGGAAATGGGAGGGGGAGTGGAGGGAGGGCTGGTGGGCTGGGAGGAGAGAAAATAAATAATTTTTTTTTTTTGGTTTTTCGAGACAGGGTTTCTCTGTGTAGCTTTGTGCCTCTCCTCTAACTCACTTGGTAGCCCAGGCTGGCCTTGAACTCACAGAGATCCGCCTGGCTCTGCCCCTCGAGTGCTGGGATTAAAGGCATGCGCCTCCACCACCCGTCAAAAAATTTCTTAATAAATAAAGAAGTTGCTCTGGCCTATGGTGAGTCAGGTTATAGCCAGATGGGAAATCCAAGAGAGACAGGAAGAAGAAAGACAGAGGCAGAAGAGATGCCAGCCCACCACCCAAGGAACAACATGCCAGCAGACTGGTAATGCCACAGCCATGTGGCAAAATAGATTAACAGACATGAGTTAATTTAAGATGATAGATCTAACTAGCAAGAAATTAAGCCATTGGCCATACAGTTTGTAATTAATATAAGCCTCTAAGTGATTATTTTCTAAGTAGCTATGGGACCACAGGGCTGGGTGTGACTGGAGAAATTTCCAGCTACAAGATAGTGATCCTAATTCACACAGACAGTTAACTGAAAAAGGTCAACAGGTTCTTTTGCAGGTTGAGAATGCTATTCAATATCAGCAAGTATGTTATTTTAATTATGATCTACCTTGGCATGCATATATCTTTCCCATTAGACATACTCCTACAGCAGTATTATGGCAAAATGGTCCTCTTTTATGGCTACATCTCCCTGTTTCACCAGCTAAGGCATTAAATCCATATTATGAAGCTTGTTTGGTACACAAAAAAGCAGGATTGAATCTAGACTTTATTTTGGTAAAGAACCAAGTGTGATCAATGTTCCTTTTACAAAACAGCAAATTGATTGGCTTTTTCAAAATAATGAATCTTGGGCAATTGCCTTTTCTCAGTTTTTAGGTAAAATTGATAACCAGTTTCCAGCCAATCAATTGTTACAGTTTACTCAAATGCATTCATTTATATTTCCTAAGGCTGTGATGAAAGATCCTGTAAGAGATGCTATGCTAGTTTTTACTGATAGTTATTCCAATGGGAGGGCTGCTTATGTTATCAATGGAAAAAGCTATGTAATACAAACAACCACAGCTTCAGCACAGATAGTGGAATTACAGGTGGTAAATATGGTTTTTTAGTTTCTTATAGACAGTTCATTTAATTTATATACATATAGTCAATATATTTATAGAGCTCCTCAAGTTATAGAAACTGTTCCATGCATTGGGAGTAGTAAAAGTCAAGTTAGAATGCTGTTTCAACAAATTCAAGATGCTATTCACCAAAGAAAGCTACCATGCTTTGTGGGTCACAATAGAGCTCATTCCAATCTTCCTGGTCCTTTAGCTAATGGTAATAAAACAGCTGTCAAATTAACATGGATGATTGCCTTATACCAAGTAGAATTAGCTCAACAATCACATGCTTTTCATCATCAAAATAGTAAGTCTAAGAAAGCAATTCAATCTTACCAGGGAAGTTGCTCAACAGATAAACAATGTTGGGTTTGTCTGAAGTATTTTCTTGTACCTCACTTGGGGATAAACCCTTGAGGCCTTCTTCCTAATTATTTATGGCAAATGGATGTCATTCATATTGTGGAATTTGGTAAGTTAAAATATGTACATGTAACTTTTGACACTATTCAGGATTTTTTAATAGCTGGTGTGCAATCTGGAGAAACTGCAAAGCATGTAATTGCTCATTGCCTGAAATGTATCTCTGTATGGAGATACCAAAAATTATTAAAACTGATAATGGTTCTGGATGTAGTAGTAAAGCATTTCAGCAATTTTGCTCCCAATGGCAAATTGAGCATAAAATAGGCATTCCTTATAGTCCTTAAGGACAAGGCATTGTTGAAAGAGCCAGGGGCTGGAGAGATGGCTCAGTGGTTAAGAGCACTGACTGTTCTGCCAGAAGACCCAGGTTCAATTCCCAGCACCCACATGGCAGCTCACAACTGTCTGTAACTCTAGTTCCAGGGAATCCAATGCTCTCATACATACATGCAAACAAAACACCAATGCAAATAAAATAAAAATAAATATAAAAATAAAAGAAAGAGTCCATGGCAGTCTCAAGATGCAGCTTCAAACAATTAAGAGGGGGGAACTATACCCTCAGTCACCATACAATGCATTGAATCATGTTCTTTTTGTTCTGAAATTTTTGAATGTAGGTATCTGTGAGCAATCTTCCCTGGATAGATTTTGGCATGATGGCACCCAAGTGGCTTTTGCTCAGGTGAAATGGAAAGATCCTTGCTCAGGATTATGGAAGGGTCCCAACCTTGTTTTAATATGGGGTCGAGGGCATGTTTGTGCTTTTTCACAAGAAGAAAATGAAGCTCAATGGCTGTCTGAGCACTTGGTGTGGTGCATGGAACAGAGGAATGTCAGCTGTGATGATACCGTAGCTGCTGATGCTCCCCTAGAGGAGCTGGAGAGCAGCTGAACCAGTGTTCCTGATCCACTGATGTTCTGTAGTCTGGGGAAACTATGGGGCCCCCAGACTGCTTAGTAGGAGTTTGGGACAAAGGTTTTGTCACTATTTGATATTCAAGGACTGAAACTGTAAAAGCTGAAAAGAAATGGAGCCTGGAGCCACACAGCTTCTTGTTGCTAGGGGCAAACCAATGTCCAGCTCCTTTATGATATGGGTTCCCAATTCCTACTAGCTGAGCAGAAAGCTTTTCTAAGAGTTACAGCAGCTCAGTACAGTAATTCCACCTTCATCCTAGGGCAGCTCTCCTAGGGAAAGCTAACTGAAAGTGCCTCTGTGGCTGAGAGTGAAGCCTCAGAGATGCTTGTGTGATCTAAGTTGAGTTGTTGCATTCAGGGAGCTGCAACAAATTTGGGGCTCCTCATATTTGGAACTGTTTGCCTAAAAGTCATTAGGACTTGGACTGCTAAAAGGGATTTCAGGGTGGCTGATGAGCCAGGTCTTGATTTTGTGCTGTCCGTGGAATTTTAAGACTATCATTAGAAATGATTTTTTGAGCTTTTGCAAACTTCAGAAATGAAACAGTTTTGAGTTCACCCACAATTTTAACTGTGGTGACTCACAATTCATATACCCTCTGTCTTGTTGGAAGAAAATGTAAATAGTTCTGTTAAGAGATTTCTTTGTAATGCTTGCTAAAGTTTGAAAAGTGTAAATAGTCCTATAGAGAGTTTGCTTTTGGATATAAGTTTGTAAAAATTATAAATATGTATAGTAATATTCATGCTAGAATTATGTTAACCTATTGATAGTAATGAAATATGGTTTGGTGAAGCTAAGGGAGTCTTTAGGTTTGATGCAATTGCATCAGAAGTGTATTGATTTATTTGATGTGTTGGCATCAAGAGTTTATTGATTTTAAAAAGGGCTTGGTGCAGCTAAGGCTGTTAGACATCTTAGACCCATTCCAAAAGGATATTCCATCTTGGTCACCCTCTACTCCTTTACTAGGGGGTGTGTGGCAGCCATAGAGATTACTACTTGTCAAGATTCCAGCTACTTGCAAGCTCTTAGTAGGGACCTGAGTCAGAGCTGACTTAAGCTCTGTACTTCCCCCTGCCAGAGGCTGGTAGTCAGAGACAGGTAAGCCCATCTTGCTAGCTGCCAACATAAGACAGAGTATGCTTGATGGGTAGTCTTCCTCCATGATGGGTAAAACCAATTAGGGAAGAAGGACACACACACACACACACACACACACACACACACAGTTGGGTGTGCCTTACTTTCTTCTGAACAAATGCTTCATTTTCTTAACCCTGTATTAAAATATCTTTAATAAAATCACTAACCCTGCTTGACTAGACTGGCTAGTACTCATTTGTTTTAGTGTCAAAGTTGTGAACCCTTGTTGGCCTGAGTCAAGGTCCCCAAGGCTACAGGAATGCCTTCAGGCTGGAGAGAGTGTCAGCATGAAGCTATTTAGCTGTCTCATCACCACTGACAAGCATGGAACCTTACGGAAGAGGGCTTTTTCAGCAGTGCCACAGGCTGACAGACTAGCTGGAAGAAGGAAGACTGAGTGCAGCCCTGTGAAAAGGATGACATCTGAGTGACCAGGAAAGGTCTGGCCTGCTGAGTCCTCAAAGGCTCTAATTACCTATGTCCTTCCTCTACTGATCATTTATGAAACCCTGGTATGTCCAGGGTTACTGCAGTATGAGACAGATGAGAACCTGACACACCAGAAGGTCCTATGAGGGGCTGAGGACAAAATGTAGCAGTCAGGGCACATTGGGAAGGAACTACTTAGAGTTAGAGGGCTTATGTTAAAGAAATATCTAGTACAACTCCCTCACATCTGTCATGCCTGACACAGGGCTGCACAAAACCGCTGGTACAAGCTGTGTGCCTGAACAGGAGCAGTTTTATTGAAGTGAGAGAACTTCAGTCTGCACTCAAACACCAGGTTCCCTGAGACAGGCAGTTGCTTCCTCACCTGGAAATGAAAGAATTTCCTCTGTAGACTGCAGATACTGAAATCAAGGTATCTGGCTTGTTCAGCCTCTGTGGGGATGGTGACACTGCTCTCACTAGTACCCACTTTGATGCCTTGAGTGACACTGGGAAAAAAGACCAAACCCTTAAAAACACAGAATCTGGACCCAGAAGCATATTATGACTCCATTTACACAAAATGTCCAAAGTGAAAAGTCATAGCAACAGAAAGGTTAGTGTCAGCAAAGACCTGTAAGAGTTTGGGGCTGGAAAATGGAAACTGCTACTAGGTATACTGCTGTTCTGTGTGAAGAGAATGACCTGAGATAGCACATGGTGGTAGCCATGCAGCTCTATGCCACGCTGATCAGCAAGAAGTGCATGATAGGGGCAAACTTGTGAGAATTCTATTTCAGCAAAGCTGCATTAGGCTAAAAAAGATTAAATCAAACTGTTTATCAGACTCCCTGACACAGAGTATGCAGGTCACTGAACTGGAAGTCTGATGCATGTGAGAACTTGCATACATTTGCTCATGACCTACAACTACGCCCTATGATCTAAAAGACATTCAGAAGCAGGTATTGAATAGCTAACTGCCCAAGGACAGCAGGAGTGCCATAAACACACACACACACACACACACACACACACACACACACACACACACACACTGAAGATGAGGATCCACCATACAGTAGATGCTCAGGATATTTACTGACTTCAGGAATGAGTGTGTGGAGATGAAATAATAGTAATGACTCAGAAACATCACATCAAAAAGGCAAAGAAATAGAATCACTGTTTACCAACTTTTTATTTAAAAAATAAAATTATAAACAAAATACAGAAAAATATTGACACCTGTATAACAATAAGTTGACTTTTCATCTTTAGGGTAATTTGTTGTTCTGAGAGAATAAAAATTCTAAGTTTTATAAGGAAATTTTGTTGGGCAAAGGAGGGCTTTGATATTTCATTAGCAGTGGGTACCTGGCATAGGTAAGACAATACAAACATCCAACACGTCACAGCATATTCAAGTCTCATTTCCAAGTCTATACCAAATAGTGTACCTCTCCAAAGTCCCTAGATTAGTAAGAGTGCAATTTATATTGTGAAAAAACAGTCTTGTTTTTCCTAGGTTGACTGTATTTTCACTACTTGAATATGTTTCCCAATGGACTCTCCCCAGTTAAAGCCAAGCCTCTTCTAGACAATTAAATATGAAGCAACAGACAGTTTTGAAGCATCCTCCTCCTTCCTCAATGTGGACAACCAGTTCATGAGGCATCTCCCCACTCCTTGATGTGGACAGCCAGTCATGAGGTGTCTCCCCACTCCTTGATGTGGACAGCCAGTCATGAGGTGTCTCCCCACTCCTTGATGTGGACAGCCAGTCTTGAGGTGTCTCCCCACTCCTTGATATGGAAGCTTCCAGGGGAAGCTCCTTCGAGCATCAGATAAGACTGCAGATGCACACTGTAGAATTTTCCTTTTAAATATGGCTGAAGTACATTACCTGTCCAGCTAACAAATTCCTCATTTCAAGCAAAAGGTACTGAGAAACCCACAGAGTAATTTTCTGAAAATACACAGTAATTTCCTCCATTTCTCAAATCAACTATGGACTCATTAGCAATCTGGATTCCTGCTTAGTTTTCTTTGTTACAGAAGCTACTTATTGCAGCCTCTTAACAATCTTCCCATTTCATTTTTAATTATAATTTTATTAAAATCAACATAAATTACAAATAACTCCTGTAACTGAAGGTGCTAGATTCCATGGGGTCTGTCTGTGTAAACAGGGCAAATGAAGTGTCAAGATCAGAAATTCTTAAGTCTCCAAGACGTCCACACAAACCAAACCAACTCATACTCATTCCTCCTTAGTTATCTATCCCAGGCTGGGTTTTTGGTCTGAGAAGATGACGACAAACAATGGAGACAGATGAATTTCATTCAGTTGAGCTCCTTCTGTCTTCAGGTTGTAACTTCTCCAGTACATGACGGCTGGCAGTTGACAACTGGCTGCTGAGTTGACATGACCTCTAAGTCAGATTCACGAACAAAAACCACTGCATCACCACTGACATTTATGAGACACTGCGCCTGTGAAAACAGCAGACAGAAGCCCAGGTGCATGCAGCCACAGTGGTCAGATGCCTGCTATGCAAGGGATCTGGGAGAAAACCAAATCCAGCACAGACCAATCAACTACTAGATAAAAGAACCCAGCAGATGCTCAGAAAAGGAAATGTTCACAAGCAAAGAAATCCAGAAAGTCTGGGAACAAATGACAAAATATTCAAGCCTGCTATAAATCAGAGATCTATAAACTTGACAATAAGAGCCTATGCCATATATACTGGAGAGCTGGTGAAAGCTAGATCTTATGAGGTGCTGACAAAGGCAGAGGGCAATAAACAGGTACTGGAAAAGAGCAACCACTCTGAAAAGCAACGTGTCAGTCTCTCACAGAGCAGAAAAAAGTATGAACTCTGCAATACTTTCACCATTCTGGCCTGTATTTTGTATTTTCCTCTAGGGAAAAATTTTGGATGGGACTTTTTATGGCAGCATGTTTATAAGAGGAAAATACTAAAATTAATGTAAATACCATCAAGAAGAAAGTGAAAATACAGAAGTTATACCTGAAATACTAAAGAGAAGTAAAAATACACAAAACTCTATCAATATGGCTGAGTGTCATAAATGTGATAAATTAATGAAAATACTTAGAATGTGGAAAATAGTGTCAATGGAGGCACATTCTGTCCCATATGAAAACTACAAAAATGAGAGCCCTTCCCTATGGACACACTCACTGTGCTAGCCCCTTATGTCCATGTTAGTTCTTATAGCACTGTATATACATCAGAGAAGCAGTCAACAGCTACCTCCTACAGGAGGAAACAGCTGAGGATTCTGAGTGACTAACACTGTGGAGTGCTGAGTGGATGAAGGAGCAATGAAGACAATCCTTAGGCCTCGAGCTGAGAAAGTCATTTAAAAAAAAAAAAAGAAGTGAAAAAACCAGCTACAAAATCACGTGCATAGCAGTACTACCCTGTATGCAGAAGTGATGTGAATTGTGTACTTGCTTGTGTGCAGCTAAGACACTCTCTATATCCTCAGGAACAGAAGTGACATTAAAATATATAAGAAGAAAAGAAAGGCACTAATGACTTCAGCTGTATAGGTAAAGAAATTGATTGGCTGGAACACAGACCAGGGAGAACCTTTTCTATTTATATATTTAATGGTTTTGAGACAGGGTCTCACTATGTAATCCTGGTGTAGTGGTTTGAAAGAAAAAGGCTCCTAAAGGGAGTGGCACTATTAAGAAGTGTGACCTTGCTGGAGTAGGTGTGGTCTTGTTGGAGGAAGTGTGTCACTGTGAAGGCAGGCTTTGAGACCTCATATAAGCTCAAGCCATGTCCAGTGAGTCCAGACCACTTTCTGATGCTTTCAAGTCAAGATATAGAATGCTAGGCTACTTCTCCAGCACCATGTCTGCCTGCACACCACCATGTTACATCATGATGATAATGGACTAAACCTCTGAAAATGTAAGCCACCCCAGTTAAATATTTTCCTGTATAAGAGTTGTCATGGTCATGGTGTCTCTTCACAGCAATTGAAACCCTAACTAAGACACCTGGGTAACCCAGAGCTATGGGGACCGGGCTGGCCTCAAAGTCATACAGCTCTGCCTGCTTCTCCTACCTCCTATACTTATTTTTTAATTGAATTGTTGAAGTTTGAATTGGATACAACTCCTCCAAAACATACATTAAAATATCATAATATAAAAGACTATATATATGTCCATATATATCTTGAAAATATAAAAAAACAAGGTCAGGATGGTTTCTTCAGTGGGAAGAACACACAGGCCCATGAAGTGTGTGGGATGGGGTTAAGGGGCTGCAGGCACTCTAGTCTGCATGTGTGGAGACCAGACATCAATGTCGTATCTTCCTTAATTGTCCAGCTGACTGCCAGGGCTCTTCAGCGTGTATGACAAGATTCCCACTGTAACCTGCTTCACCAAACATATCAGAAAGCTGTTTTCTGGCTTTCAGAATACGACTATTCTTTAACATCTATTAATGTTAGTGGAAGAAACTAACAAGCAGAACTGAAAAGATGGTTAAATGGTTTACCTTTTTCAAGAAATTGATTAACTTAATGGCTCTGAAATAAGGCTAAAGCTGTGTTTGACTCTCCTCTTACATTGCTCGCAAATTTATGACAGAAGCTCACTGTGAAGATTGCTTTATCCAAGAAAAGCCAGGAGTACTAAGAATGCAAAAATAATTTGCCCTTAATTATAATATCTAAGTATACAGCTGGCAGCAAAGTCCATACCCACAAAGACACACACATCTACTCTTCTCATTCCTGTGAAACCTGCATTGCAGTCTCCTGAATGCAGTGTCTGCCTGCATATCCCGTGCTCAGGGCGCAAGTCCATTTATCATGTGTGTCATACAAAATGTGATTTATGTATGTACCAAGTGGAGTAGGATGGGGCATGCTGCCTTCAGGATATTTTGTTACTTATATAATTATTTAATTTTAGAAGAAATCTTTAAAATGTTTGAGCTCTTTCAGTTAAAATTAATTAATAAAAGTACGATATTCTAAGGTTTAATCTAATAAGACCTCTTCTTATTCTATACCCCATTTACAGAGTAACATTTAATAGAAATAAATAAGCAGTCTGCCCCTACTGTATGCTCTTCACCATCAAGGCAGGTAAACCTAGACATCCCAGCACACAGAGTGAGGGGTGCCTCAGATCTTCTGAGAGGGGATACAGTCACATCCATATTCCCAAAGTTCACCACCAAAGTGGCAGAAGCAGTAACTCAGTGCAAAAATTCCAGCAATATTTAATTAAGGGTGACAGCTAGTCATGTGAGATGTGGAACACAGCCTGAGCGATGATGATTACACGATTAATAAAGTCACTTAGGTATGCTTTAAGCATCTAGAATCTAATTCTAAAAACCAATTAATTCTTCTAGAAGGGCATGGATGTGAACAGGCCAGAGGTCATTTTCAGACTGCCTTAGAGATGTTTAGTCGTCTCACCTGGTTCTTACTCGGATTCTCCATGAAGACACACTGTTTCATAATGTAGGAAACAACAGCATTCCCTCCCAGTGCAGCAACGTGAGCTCTTACCATGGCAAACACTTCAGCAATGAAAGCATGGAGGAAACCACTGACTCCTCCTTCCTGCAAATAATGGATGAGACCATTGTATCACATTCAGCTAGGAACACATGTAAAATGTCAAAAGCACATACACATTCTAAATTGCCTTAGTGTACAAGACAATCATTTACATTTCCCTCATAGTGAGGGGTGTTTTTTTGCATTAATAAACATACTTTTAATAAACACACCTCTGAGTAAGGATTTTAGAGTACTCTCATTAAAGCTCAGATAAACTGTAATTTGTCCATGACTAGCTTTTATTATACACAATGTATAATTTATGAACGTGATGCTGGAGAACAACCCCAGGGCTTTGTGCCGCTCAGCAAGTGCTCGACTAGACTCATCTACACCTATCCTCATCACCATCGTCATCATCATGGGTACACAGGGTCAGAATCGTGAACTTCTGGACTCAGCCTGGCTGGGCCTACACCTGTTTTCCACATCATATACTAATACACAATTCAGCACTACACAAGTAAAATTCCATATGCATTGCCAGAGCATGAAAAGAGCAGTATGGCGAACTTTTTCTGTTATAAAACCAAACAAAACAGAAATTAAAAGCCAGTCAATAGCTTAAATGCTTTTCTACTTAAGTTTTCTATCAACTCTACTTGAGGTGAGGTTAAGGACATTTCTGAATTAAACTGGAGTTAAGGAACAGCGGAGTCTTCTACTAGGAACTAAATTATTTTCTTAAGTACATCTTTAAAAAGTTGACATGCATGAATGCTCTGCCCGTGTATATGTCTGTGTACTACATATATGCCTGGTGTCTAGAGAGGACAGAATATGTGCAGGTCAGTTATAGAAGCACAAATGACTGTAAGAAGGATCTCACCAGGCAACGGCACATGTGGGATGCTGCACCCTTGGCTAATGGTGCAGGTCTCTGCTGCAGGGAGACTGACCAGGCAATGGCACATGTGGGATGCTGCACCCTTGGCTAATGGTGCAGGTCTCTGCTGCAGGGAGACTGACCAGGCAGTGGCACCGCAGTAGGGAAAGCTTCCACAAGAGCAAAGAGTAAGGAAGTGAAAACACACAGACTCCAGGGTGGCCAGCAGCTTGTGCCTGGACCCCACTATCTACCAGGCTGAGACAACAGGATCATGTGTGCCCTACACTATACCATACACAACTAGGAGTGACTAGAAAAGGAAACAACAACAACAACACGTCAATTTTGAAACAAACCTATCTGTCAAACTTCAGTGGACTTTAATTCTCTATTATTAAGAGGTTCTGAGACTACATGGTTTATTCTCCACGTAAACATAATTAGAGTACAATTACGCCAGATTATCTTAAAGCAAGCATACACCTAACTAATTAACCTGTCAGACATTATTCATTTATTTAAAGAAAGACATATTGTGCTGGCTCTGTGCCAGGCAGGCTTCACTCTGGGAGAAGGAAGTGTGGTGTGCAGACAGCTGTTCCAAGAGCACAAGCACACAAGAGCTTCCCGTGACACAAAGCGAAGCACAGCTGAGTCATCTTGTAAGAAAGGCACTTTCCACAACACAAACTGCTGCGACATTAAAACAGAGATGATAGGGTTTCACACCTCAGTAATTTCAGTTTCCCTATTCATAATACTAATTTGATCAGCAGCCCTGACTCATAAGATACAATATAATTTCCTTTTCTATTAGGTTAAATTCCCATGTTACAAATGACACAATAGAGTGGCCTTGATTTTGAAACTGAATCATATGACATAAAATTCCATAACCACTATGTAACAGTTCCCCGTGTGCACTGAGAATGGCGGGAAACAGCGCTCTGTACAGTCAGGACTGAGAACCAGTGGGCTCCTTCTTTTCCAGAGGGAAGAGAGCAGAGGTAAATACAGTATCTCTGCATCACACAGCTACTATAAAAATCTACTACTTCTAAATGTGGGTCCTTAAAAACTGCTGTTTAGGGTTGGGGACTTAGCTCAGTGGTAGAGCGCTTGCCGAGCAAGCGCAAGGCCCTGGGTTTGATCCTCAGCTCAAAAAAAAAAAAAAAAACCTGCTGCTTAAATGCACCTTAACAAAACAGCTACTTAGAAAACATAGGATGTCCTGTCAGGGCGGTTTTAAATCTTGCATCAAATATAAAAGGAAGTTATTTGTTTTACAATAAGGGTCTAGAACTTCTAGAAACAAATTTGAATCAGATACAACTCTTGTAAAATGGGTGACTGTATGAAATGCAAGTCTTATACAAAAATCCATCTGGACAGGTCACAAATAGGTAAATAAGTAAAATATAAGAGTCTATGTTATTTAGAACTTGGTTTTATTACTCACTCTTTCAAGAAAAAAAAATTTAAGTTTTGTAAAGTTACCTCACGGAGAGAAGTAGTTTCTCTAATAAAAAACATGTTAATGATGCCGAGATATTTTGTTATCTTTGCTCCAGGAATGAAAGAAAGAGGCGTCATCTTAACAACCCCGACTGTGGAACTTGCACAAGGTGGAGCAGAGCGATTCCGGAAATTTCCATCACCCATGGGACTTGCTTTCTCAACCGTCACAGCTAAAATTGGAGAAATAACGAAAACATTAAGAACAGACACTGGGAACTAGATAATCCCCTAAGGTTTCCAAACAAGAGGTGACAACATTCAGCTGTCTGTGAGACTAAGCCATGTCATGAAAGAAAAGAAATTATCATGCACCACATGCAATTCAGAGAGAGAGAGAGAGAGAGAGAGAGAGAGAGAGAGAGAGAGAGAGAGAGAGAGAAACAGAAACATGAGGAGATGCTGGAATGGAATTCTTTGGGAAGGAAAATGGCATTCCTGCAAAGGAAAATGTTGATGCAGTGTAGCTAGGCACACAATGATCGGTTACATAGTGGAGAAAGGAAAGCGCCAGAGCGGTAAGGTAGCTGCTGTAGAAACAAATTTTCCAAGGAGAGTGTGAAAGTTGTTACATTCCCAGGACATTTTCCACCTGTCTCCGACACTCCATCACTGTTGACAGCAGGCAGCCTAGGTAACACTAGGTGTAATACATCTCTATATTTCCTTCCCAAACTTTTTTGATTAAACAGCCACATAATTTAACCTTTAACAAGCAATCTTGGCTGTCTAAGGGATGTTTGGGGAAGAACAGGTAAAATAGTTACCACCACTTACTAAGTAACTGCAATAAACACACATCCCTGTGTTTTCCTAACCTCACAACCAGCTACAGGGTCACCATCATGCCTGTTTCCACAAGGGGAATCTAAGGTTGTCTAGTTGTTAATTTGGTACCTCTAGGGTTAAAAATACGATTCTGTTCTATTTTCTGTATCACCCCCTTTAAAATGTAGTTCTTTCCCTTGTACATTCACTCAAATATTGTTTTCTGAAAACCTGCCAAAACACAGGATATAAATCACCTCTCTGAAGTCTAGCAGTAAGACCAGCTGTCAACTTTGTAGGCACACTTGACCCTTTCTGTACCCTGTCTGAATTTCAGGCTTAGGAAGCTGACAGCCATGCAGTCAGTAGTTCACTGGATCCCGGAAGAGTGTCTCTTCAACAAGAAAGCTGGCCACATCCATGTACTTTCAGAAAGTTTCATAAATATAAAATTTAAAAGACAATTCTACAGCTAGAAGTAACCACTGAGAGACTCTATCTACAATAACTTCTCACAAAGGACCAAGCATCTGGAGCTTTCACACTCAAATACATGACTGATTGGCAATGTTGTTACTAGGCAGTAAGGTCTAGCCTTCACCACTGGGAAATCAGGGATATGCTTCTCAGGTCATCAGAATGTGGTAGAAACATCCGCCTACTTGTCTTAATTGATCCGCGCCTTATGGTCTGAGCTTTCAGTTTAATGAGCTCTATCCAGCTGCTGCATCTGTCTGCAAAGGAACTGTAATCAACTGACGTTGCTGAAAACACAGACAGAAAACAAAAGAAAACACAAAGAAAAATATGGATGACGTGTCTTACTCGCCATAATCCTCCTTGATGATGTAACTTAACTTGGCTGTAGCTTAGGGAAAGAGCGACCTTTTCAGGTCAGGCAGGAGAGGGAGAACCAGTGGGGAGTGGAGCTTAGACATTCAAGTGTCCAAACCCAGTGAGGCTGGCGGAGGGCTGAACACATGAGCCTGTGGTCTCAGGGGGACAAGTGCAGTCCAGCTGAGGCCTGAGCTCTCCTCCTTCTAAGAGTTTTATTGCTTCTGATTTTAATTTATAATCCAACTTATAATCAACCAATTATGAGCAACCCCTCCCCCACTTTAGCCAAAAATCAAAACTAAAAAAGAATCAAGTGCTGAAAATACTTGAAGGGGAAAACAAAACAGAACAACAACAAAAACCCCACCACCTCACAGGCTGACCTGTTTCTAACTAAAGTATCCTCTTTCCACCATCAGTAACCCAGCTACTAAACCCAGGAAAACCAAGCGGTCATTGTCATCCTACATTCTGCTTCCAGGTCTGACTTCTGGCTGCAAGGCCTCCAGCAAGATTTGTGGCTAGCACTCCTACAAACAGTAACTTTTACATGCTGCCATTTATAAAAGATTAAAGAGCTAAAACCTTAGAAACTGGGAAGACTATTACAATATTAAAAAATAATAACAAAGTAAATAATCAATGATTTGTAAAACATTCTAAATACAGTAAAGCCATATCTGATGTCTACTCCACTGTCCAGACATGTCTATGTCTGTAGCTGTATGTCAGCTCAACTACAGCCTCACACATATGGAGACTGTGTGCTTAGCCAGGCAAACTCACCTCTCTGTGCAGCTGGTGTACCTGAGTTAGAACTCGCACTCTCCAGATGTTCTAGTAAGACAATACGAACAGCATTAGCTCAGATGCTAAGCACAAGCCAGCACTTCTTCCTGCTGATTGTTAATATCTTCTGTGAGCCCGAAGAACAGAGTAAGTAAATCTTTACGGCTTCATTATAAAGGCAAACCAAATACAAGTATTAGCATTTAAAACGCAGTTCCATTATGTGAAAACTATCCCCATTAATAAATACCATGCCAAGACGGCTGCTTACTATGACACCAAGTGAGTTTCTGGAGAAAGTACAAACAGTAGCATGTTAGTAGAATGATGGCACAGGGCAAGAAGATGGGACCAAAGAAAGGGTGGGTCAGTGTGCTGGGGAGGGCTCAGAAGAGGAAAATGGAAGGCAGTATTTTAGGAGAAGGGTAAGAGCTAGTACCACAAAAAAACCACACACCAGGTAACCACCCGTGCTCCACACATATCAACCCCACTTCCTAGCCTTGGCCCTCCTCTCCTCCAACCTCTCCATCTGATTTTATCAACAACTCTCTCTGCTGGTAACAAGACTTTGTGGTACTTAAGGGTGACTGACAGATCTCCAGAGAGATGAATAGGAATCCCAGGATCACCCAAACAGTACCATACTCTTCCTAGCAGGCTGGAGAGTAGCATCCAGACAGGCATTTGTTGTGTATATGTAAGATATTGTGGAAATATAAAAGTACTATTAAAGTCAATATATTTTTGTTGTTTATGCTTTTTCTGTACTAGCCTATTTGAATTTTTGTTTCAAGGAATTATAAAACTAAAAAAAAAAAAAAGGAATAGCTCATTAGAAACACTAAAAATTATTTGGGACATCCAATTTTTTTAAAGTATCAACTAAGTAAAAACATTTTTCATCTCTAATGTTTTGACCTTTTGGTAGTATTTTCAAATTAATAAAATTTAACTACACAAGATATGATTTTTAATGGAACATTCTCCTAGATGGAGTAGCCTTCTCATCTGGTAGCTAACACTGGAGAGCATGCAGTAATTAACAGTCCTCCGAATGTGGAGTTGATTAATAAATGGGATCACTGGGTGCAGGCCACAGATGACTGGGAAGGTGCCATGCTGCAGACATGCCTGAACATCAACTATCATGTCCACAGACTACATACCTAACTGGTACAGTCCTTGTGATTCAGGAGACAGAACGAGATGGGAATACAGGAAGAAGACAAGGAGGCCCTGACATGTATTCAGGGGCTTAACAGTTTCTAGAGACCACATAGGACAGAAAGGGACTCCATGCATACACAGAGAACAACCAGCCTACTCCAGGCTTAGAGTTTTCTAGGGTTCTCTGGGGCTACTGCTGAATAGGATAGACTCTGTGAGCATACATTACAGAAAGTATAGTTGAGCTGGGTGTGATGACAAACACCCACCTACCAACTTGAAAGGCAGAGGCAGGAGTTCCAGGCTGTCTCAAAAAAATAAGAGGTAGGGTACTATAGCCTCATAGTAGACTGCCTGCCTAGCATGCACAGGCTCTGGGACTTGATCTCTATCAACAGAAAGAGAGAGACAGAGAGAGAGGGAGGGAGAAAAGGATGGAGGGAGAGTAGTTTAGATTGGGCATCCTAGGAACATTTTTCTCAGGAGCAAGAAGGAACAGCTAAAATAATTTTAGAAACCACTAAAATGAAATTCTCTCCCATAACTCAGTATTCCTGTGTGTGATTTAACAGCAACCCTGAACTGTGCCAAGTAGAAACAACATGGTACAAAGCAATACGAAAACTATATCTGTTTGTAAACACACAATGATGAGCCAAGCATTTGGGTGCATACTTGTAAACCCGGCATTTGGGAAGAGGTGTGAGGAGGATTAGGAGTTATAAGTCATCCTCAGCTATGCAGTGAGTCTGATCAGTCTAGGCTACATAAGATCCTAACTCAAAAAATAAATAAATAAATAAAATTACGTTATTTTTCTACAGAGAATAAACTAATAAGAGTACATGCTTTTGAGAAGGGAAATAAAGGGAAAAGGAAACTTTCAGATTACATGATTTTATAGTGTAGATATTTCTCTCTGAAATTGCCACTCTCCCCCTAAATACTTATAAAGATAGGTCTTTATTCCCTAACTTCAATAGTTTTGAATCACATTCTTCAATGTTCAAGGAGCCCTTTTAGCATACTTGGGATAGCATAGTTATCACTAACACACTTGCTATGATCTTAACTCTTACAGAAATGCTCAAGGTCAGATGGTTTGGGGACAAGTGAACTTTGGCACCTCAGTCCAACTTGCACACCTTAAACTCTGAAGTCCTCAGACTCTTGGCTCCTTCTCAGTATAGTCTCACTTCCCAGGTAACAGGCTCTCAAACAAGAAGGCACTACAACTGTTTGCAGTGTGGCTCATTGATACACTGGTAACTAATTAACAATAAAACATAAGCAATCTCCAGGTCATTTTTAAATGGAGGACACAGATTTCATTATTTCTCATTAAGTATCACTCAAGCTCTGCTGGGGAGCTAGCACTGAATTCTGTGTCATCAGAACATCTACATGGAGGAGTGAGACAAACAGTTCTCATGTGAGAGCCCCACTCCATCTGCAAAAAGCTGTTATCAAGACACATAGCAGTCCACACTTTCACAATGTGTGTGTGTGTGTGTGTGTGTGTGTGTGTGTGTGTGTGTGTGTATGCGCACCTGCCCCTGTAAGCAGTTAAGGGACACTCTGCAGAGGGCATGCTTCCTTCTTCAATCATATGAGACCTAGGGATGGAACTCAGGTTGGTCATCAGAGCTGGTGGCAAGTACCCTTCCCCACTGAGTCCTCACACTGGCACTGCTTCAGATCTTTAAGTCATCCTCATCAGTGGGTATGTGGTGCATGCCTTTACCCCAGGAGTCTGGGCAGGAGGATGACTAAATATTTACAGCCAGTCTGGGGCTACATAACAAGTACCTGCTGTGGATATCGCTCTATATAAATAAAACACTGATTGGCCAGTAGCCAGACAGGAAGTATAGGCAGGACAAGCAGAGAGGAGAATTCTGGGAAGTGGAAGGCTGAGGCAAGGAGATGTTGCCAGCTGCCACCATGACAAGCAACATGTTAAGACACCAGTAAGCTACAACCATGTAACAACTTACAGATTAATAGAAATGGGTTAATTTAAGATAGAAGAAGTAGATAACAAGAAACCTGCCACGTTCATACAGTTTGTAAGCAATATAAGTCTCCATGTGTTTACTCAGTTGGGTCTGAGTGGCTGCAGTACTGGAGGGTGAGAGAGATTTGTCCTAACTGTGGGCCAGGCAGGGCTGGAGAAAACTCCAGCTACAAGTACCAGATCAGCCAGATCCACAAAACACAGCATGATCATGTTAGCAAACTAAAAACAAAACAAAAAGGTATCATTAAGTGATAACTCTGTCACTCCCAGAGAAATAAATCTAACCAGGCAAAGCAAATACCATTACAAATTACTTTCTTAGCTTACTCTAACAATATTCAGCAAACCCTATGGCCACAAATATGGAGAAGAAAACAAACTCAGGTTAAGAATGGGTAAGCATTAATGAGCATATTAATGACCAAAATAACAGCAGCAGCAGAAGTGGCAAGGCTTCCTCCTCCCTCCTTTCATATGCTTCTAAAGTTCTTCTCAGTTATCTGTCACAAGTAGTGACAGAAGCATCTGTCAACTGTAGCTCCTTGAGGTACATGCTGACATTCTGTTGCCATGAGAACAGTATTACAGCTGGTTAGGTCAAACAGCTCTCTCCTCCAGTGACATGGGTACCACTGTAAAGGATCAGTTTGGTCTTTCCCCCACACTATAATGCAGCAAGAAGAAGGGCCTTCCACATTGCCAGAATATGATGTAGGCCTTCTCAAGCCTCTAGAACCCTGAGCCACTAAGTTTCTAGGCTTTCTAAGTCACCTTGTTTTCTGGTGAGCAACACACACTGGACAAAGACCACTATAACACAAATTAACTCTAGCGACTTTTTACGTCTCATCATTACAATATATCAATCATCTTTACTGTACATTTTTTAGAGTAAACATCTTTTCAAAAATTACTGTATTAAAAATTCCTACAAAAATTATTCTCTTGTAGAGTAAAAGTAAAAAATAATACTTTCTTGTAGCCCAGAGTCTTTAATTTTTATTATTTTCTCATTTAAACTTTTAGTTTTAAGTTACTATGATCACAATTGAGTTTTTACATGCTTTCAGGAATTTTTATCAATATAAAAAATGATTGGATATACTTTATATATAAAAAGGTGGCTTAATAACTAAGTTATTGGTGAATCAAAAGATAGAAATAAACCTACCCATAATGCTACTTAGAGGTGGATGAACTGATAAAGTAATTACATATAAGAGTTGTAAATTAAGGCATAAAGATAGAAATAACAGCTTCAATTTGAATAGTTTTAATGGAAACCCAAGACATCAGTAATGTGTACATTCACTAACATGTCATGAGCTTCCACGTGGGTCACACTCTCCAACTAAAGACAAACACCCTCCACTACTTTCTCCTTTTTGAACTCCCTGTCATAGTCTTGCACCCACTCCTGGGCATCTGGGCTTCTTAGGACTATGCTTTATGGCTTCTCTTCCAAATATTGTTAGCTCTCTCCTTCACAGTCTAGGTCTTTTTCTTTGCTTTGCCCTCCTCGGCCTCTTCTGCACCTCACCTCACTGTCCTCAAGCTGCCTGAAAACAGGGGAAAACTACTCTATCCCCGCTTTCATTAACTCCCTTCCTTCCACCCTTCCTCTTGAATGAGCCAGACACTTGTACCTATCTTTACATCTTGTTTCATTCCTTTATTTGTTTGTTTTTGAGAAAGAGTCTCATACTCTAACATCCCGGGCTAGCCTGCCTCAGCCTTCCAAGTTCTGGGGTTACACCTGGTTTGCCTCTCTTTAGTTTTCATATTCCTCATTCTCTATCCTGATAGCTTCTCTCGCCTGCCACTGCTTTGGCCATCCAACTATATGAAGACTATTTACAGATTCTTTTTATTGCTTTCACTATTTTGATCATAATGTCAAAATGTACAGTTTTTAAAAAGCAGATTCAGCAGATGTATGAAATGATTACTATATAAAGGTATTTGTAGTAGTATAGGGTGCTACTATATACAGTTAAGAATTCAGAAATATTTATTTGTAGAAAAAATAAAAGCTAATGTTCACAGATTTTCCTGCTGGCTACTGTAGTCAGTGACTGATTGAACAGAGCTCCCTGCCCTGCAGGCCTCAGCACCTGCCACTGAGCAGAAAGGACTGAGCAGGCACCAAGCAACAGAGACAGGAAACAAGAGTGTATGGAAAGATCCTTGTCTGCACTTTTAACCAAGAGACACTAAATTATCCTAATGAAACTTTTTGATAGTATTAAACTATCAATATCCAAATGAATCTACCATTCTATGACAGATTAGATTTATACCATATTTGAGATATATTTAAAGTAGTATATGACTTATAGTTGTTTAAGTCCATTAGCTCACTGTAACTAATATCTCAAGATTTGTCTTAAGATTTTTTGTTTTGTTTTTGGTTTTTGGTTTTTTGAGACAGAGTTTCTCTGTGTAGCCTTGGCTGTCCTGGAACTTGCAGAGATCCTCCTGCCTCTGCCTCCCAAGTGCTGGGATTAAAAAGGTGGCTGCCTGGCTCTATTTATTTGTTTGTTTGTTTGCTTGTTTTTGATAACTTCAGATTTTAAAGTAGTGCTAACCTTTTACAAACATTAAAGTTCAAAATTATTGAGCTCATCCACATTCTATGAGAAAAAAAAAATCTCATTTTAAAATTTTTTACCCAGGAATATCTTTACTTAGATTCTACATTTTTACTGTATTTATCTCTCTCCATTTTTTCTATAGGTATCATTTTAAAAAATGCAGGGGAAAAAGCCTCAAGTGTGGATGCTGATGAGGCTAAACCATTATGGTAGTATAGAATTTGTGCTACCCATGCTTTCTTACAGCACAGCCTTCCAAGAAAAGCTGCATGGTGATACCACACCATCCATGTTCCTCCTAAAATCCTGACAGCCTTCACATGACATTCTTTAAGAAATGACTGAAATCAGCACCTTCTAATATCTCACAGCAAACAAATCTAAGGAGCTATCAAAGTGACACTGAGTCAGCCAGAAATCTGAGCCAATAAACTTTTGTTACTTTGGAAAAAAAAAAAACACCAACTAGGCGGTGGTGCCACACACCTTTAATCCCAGCACTCAGAAGGCAGAGCCAGGCAAATCTCTGTGAGTTCGAGGCCAGCCTGGTCTACAGGGTGAGATCCAGGACAGGCACCAAAACTACACAGAGAAACCTGTCTTGAAAAACCTAAAGAAAAAAAAAAAAGAAAATGAAAAACAACACCAAATTCTTCATCATGAAATGGAAAACCTGACCATGGCTAGACAGTTCAGAGTTTGGTTTACTCTATATGGTGAATTAGGATAGATACGCGTAATGAAAGCAGCACATGACATTTACCCTTGTTGATAACAAGAAAATAAAGGGAGGTTTATCTAAAAGCATAGATGCAATTGTTAATAAATATATTATCTTAGCTCTTCAAACTACTCTTCCTGTCAACATCAAAAGAGAGAAACAAGTAACAAGTTCCTCCCTCTTTAGAACATGAATGGTAAGTACAAGTCAATGTCTGAAGGAGCAGGCTAGTCCCTGGGCCTGCTTCCTAACTATACACAGCTAAACTTAGGTTTTCACATACTTTCTGTTCCTACTCAACACTTTGTCATGTTACTACAGCACATGCACACTCCATTCATGCTCATAAGACCACTGGACTAGTCTTCAGACCTTTTATAAGCCACCTTACCCTCAAATCTTCCAAATTACCTTGAAATAACTTTTAAAGGCATATTTAACCCGTGTCCTGAAAAGATGGAGGAGGCAAAGCCAATCTATACATGCAACACAAACCAGAACCCACACAAGTATGTGAAAGGGACAGACACTAAGCACTCACCGGAGATGCTCATGCTCCAGGAAAGCACAGGTGTTCTGCATGGAGCACTGGGTGGCACACGTTTTTATGTACATTAGTAGACAAGAGGTTCTGCTATTAGGATGGTAGTGAGGTAGTGTGGTGTGGCCCAATGGTTTTCCAACTCTGGCAACCCTTTTTCAGGTACTATCTAGGAAGCCAACGTTGTAAGCATGGAGTTGAAGATCTCACTGCACACCCTCTTGTCAGCACCTCCCACCCAGAGGCTGTGCTGAGACTCACAACTTAGAGAGAAACTGGGCTTGCTGGTCTAACTGACTGGAGTTTCTTGGAAACTGATAATTACAGAAACTCTCTGATCTCAGGCATGAATTCAACTTTTGATTATTTATTTTTTTTCCCCTGAGACAAGGTTTCTCTGTGTAGCCCTGGCTGTCCTGTACACTAGGCTGGCCTCAAACTCAAGAGATTTGCCTGCCTCTGCCTCCCAAGTACTGGGATTAAAGGCTTGAACCACTCCAATACAAACATGTTAACAATCATAGGCCCACAAAATATAGAAACTGAAGGAATTTTCAAAACTTAAAAGCTAAAAGGAAGTATGAAACTTTTCAGATTTTCGACATGAGAAGCTGAGGCTGACAGAGGTCTGTAGTCAGACAACTTGCACACCTGCTCAGCGGCAGTGCTGCAGATAGGCATTCCACCGTTCCCTCCACCTCAGGCCTCTCATGCTGCCTTTGAAAATGAGCTGTACCACTTTGGGCAGTTCACAAAAAAGCATCCAAACGCTTCTTTTCTTTGTTCTTTAGTCATAATCATTTCACAATACTAACCATATAAGCAGCAGTTGTGACTGACCCTGCAACACTATGGAAGCCATCAGTATGGACACGGCAAACGTACAACCTCTTCTAATCATCTGCTACATCTGGTCAGCTAATATCACCCTGACTCCAAACATATACTCTTGTAAATTAGCAACAGACTCAACCTTTACTGACTAGGCTTTAGGGGTGATTTCTTACTGCAGAGGCTTCTCTTTCATCCCCGAAAAGAATGACACCTAAGGAGCTCAAGAAAGATGTTTTTAAGACTTATTTATGTGGGCGAGAGAGATGGCTCAGAGGTTAGGAGCACTGGTAACACTTCCAGAGGTCCTGAGTTCAATTCCCAGCAACTACATGGTAGCTCACAACCATTTGTAATGAGATCTGGTGCCCTCTTCTGGCATTCAGACATACATGCAGGCAGAATATTGTATATATAATAAATAAATTTAAAAAAAAAAAAAAAGACTTATTTATGTGTGCGAATGTTTCGCCTGCATGTATGTCTATGCTGAGTATGTGTACCTGATAACCAGAGGCCAGAAGAGGGTATCAGATCCCCTTAAACTAGATATAGACAGTTGTCAGCTGCCATGTGGGTGATGGGAACCAGATCTGATCCTCAGCAAGAGGTTAAATGCCCTTAACCTCTGAGTCATGTCCTCAGGCCCCTCAAGAAGATTCTTAAGAATGATGTTTTCTTCTCTGGAAACCATGTTTACTCAAATCTGAACACAGACTCTTTGGAACTGGATTCCCCTTCACTCTTCCAGGGATGTATGGAGTGCCGAGATTCTGTGTACAAGTCCTAACTTGGAGTGGAGAGCTGATACAAGGAAGATGACCAAGCTACCAGGTAAGGAAGTTCAGAATCAGACCACGACTTAGCTCTTCAAGTCTATGGTAAAACATATACTCCTGCATGGAGAGACAGGCTTTGCACTGACTGATTTAGTGAACGCACACACGCATGCTCACAAACACACACACTTATTCTGTTTTATACATAATTTGTTTTCAAATAAAAGTATTCATAGATGGAGCAATTTCAAGTGTTATGATTATAGTAACTAATTTTATGTTAAATAACAAATGAATCATTTCTCATTTAAAAACTTTAGGAAAAAAATACAAACTACATTTACTGAATATGTAATATAGGATTAGACACACAGTTTTGAAAAGTTAAAATAAAAATTATACTAAAAACAAAAAGAGAAATTTAAAAAAATCCTCCCATTCCCATTAAGGGGAAAATATTTTGTATTTGAAAAACTGTTTCTTATGAAAACAATATCCTTCAATTACAGCCATGGTGTAAAACATGGAAACATACATGGCTAACCTGAGCATGCCCCAGTGAATCTATGAAAATCTAAAATGTTCAAAAACCTCTACTAGAAGAAAACTAACCAGGTAAAATACCAAATACACTATATTTAAGTATTTACACTGGGAAATTCAAATCTTCAAAAGCTAAAACTTTAGTAGAACTGAGGTATAAGAATGGAACATGAGAAAAATGACCTTCACAGTTTATAATCTCTTCACAAAGTAAAGAAAGAAGATTATTTCCCCCATTTATACATATGGAAACACACAATGGCAGATGAAGGGCAGACTCCTTAGTGGACTCTAGTGAGGAGGCAGAGAGAAGCAAGGGACTCCCACACCATGAGCATCCATGGGACCAACCTTTAGCCGCTGGGAAAGCATGAGAAGGCAGTGAGTCTGAGCAGAGCTCCAGCGGGAACTGCAGTAGCTCTTCGTTATCTGTGGAGGCTAGGGAAGAAACACACACCAGTTACTCAGCAGCCATCAACTGCCCCGTTTAAACCTAAGAACCTAGCACACAGCTGGGACAGACATCAAAATTTACCTCTTTGCAGTGACTTTTCGACATGGGCTTTTGTGGTCTGTAAGGCCTGGTTTTTATCAAAAGTTATTGCAACTGCTGTGACTGTAACCTAGAATTATAAAAACAATCATATTACTAAAATAATCACTAATAAAATTAAATTTCTTACAATTTGCTTTCAGCACCATGGGACAACCTATATCAACTTACTAGTTTGCCCTTCCTCATTAAGACTCTCAACCAAAATTCTATGGAAACTCAGATGTGCACCGTGTCTAGCTAAACCTAGACATTTCTGAAGAGCTTTCTCTGAAAGACAGGGCTATTAAAGTCCTGGACAATGAGCCCCATTCTGTTTACTGTGTCATCACTAGGAGGACACATGTGAATCCCCTGCAGATAACCAGCAATAAAGACATTAGATACACAGCCTGAAGTATGCTAATAAACAACTTCAGACAGTCTGAGTTCAAACACTGTGCTGTAGTTAGCTAATTATGGTAACATTAAACTAAAACAGATCACAAAGGGCTAGAAGCCTCTTCTACAGTCAACGGCCCCTTCATTACCTGGATTAACTCGTCTTCAGGCAGAGACACTGTAAAGTTCACATGGCATAGGCAGCAGGGGGTCATGGACCGGAGTTTGAAATATAAGCTCTGCATAAAAGAGAGGACTGGTGACTTCATTCTTCACTTCATGCTAATGAATTCACAGAGTTAATTCTGTCCATGAGCATTACATCACAAAGGTGAAAACCAAGAAAGGAGGCCACAACTGCCCTTCTCTTTAAAAGACCAGTGTCAGTGACTGCTGTCGGGAAGGCTGAAGTGCTTGCAGTAGATACAGGAGCATGTAAACACAGAGGACATGGAGTCACAGGCAGGACTATCTGGAAGGCAGGGACTGAGGGGAGCCCTATCACAGCATACACCACAATGAACTAACACAACTTTACGAAACCCATCACTCTATGCTAAGAGCACGCCCAATAAAGGTTTAATGTTTGTCAACAACTCTGAAAACAATTCTACAAATGTACTAGATTGTTATGGAAGTTAAGCTACTAAATTAAGTAGCTTTTCTCATAATACTGTCTCTGAGGAGAGTGAGGACAAGCTAGTGCCTCACTGTGGCACAGGTGAGACCTGCAGGCCATAGCAGCAGCACACCCTGGGCCCGTGAGGCACTAGGCACAAAGGAGAAAGTGAAGCTGCCTGGCTCTGAGTGGCGGGCCCCTACCTTGAGCAGGTTCTCACACAGGCCGTTGAAGTTCCTATTGAGAGCTTGGTTCGTCAGGTTGAGGCCGCTCAGTCTGACCACTCTCACTGATGTGAACATCTAGGGCAGGAGACACAACAACACAACATCTTGGTCTTTTGTCCTGAAAGTCTAATAATTGATAAAACTGACAAATAATGAAGAAATAATGAAATTAAAAAGGACAGCATTTGTAATTTGTACTTGGTGTCAAAAAGAATAGATATTTAAGTGAAACTTACTTATAATGTATATGGTATTTGTTTCAAATTAATAAAATGGTTTACCTGTATTTCTGATGTCCAATTATTTATGCCAGGCATAATTTCTGTATTACAACTATAAAAACCTGCCAAAACAAATTATAGTTAAAATGTGATATTTTACTGACTATGGTTTTAGAAATGATGGTTCTCAACAATCAAATCTAAATATAAAACTTTCATTACTTTTGACTACATATTGAGTTCAATGCCAGCCTGAGATACTTGACACCATATTTCAAAAACAATAAATGACTGAATTACTAAGTAACTAAAAAGAAAGCTAGCCCTCTCACAAATAGGAACCAGAGCATTGATGCACACAGGCTTAATCTCAGAGCTAGCTTGCTGCATACCTGAAGGAGGGGGAACATCAGTAAGGAGGGAGTGAACATCTTCCATGGCATCAGTGTCATCGATCTGGAAACAAAAAGATCAAACTACTAAATGACATGGCATCGGTGTCTTGGATCTAGAAACAGAAAGATAAAACTACCATATAACCACTACACACGAAAGTTGTCCTGATTCCTTAAAATTACTTTCATTATCTGAAAGGCAGAAGATTTAAGAAGTAAGAAAACAGAGCCATTTCCCCCTGTCAAAACATTTAACAAGAGCGCTGGAGACATGGCTCAGAGTTAAGGGTGCTTGCTGCTCTTCCCAGGACCCAAAACTGAGACAGAACAGCCTGAAATGGCAGCCTCGTTTGAATGAGAACAGCTCTGACAGGCTTGCATATGTGAATACCTGCTTTCTAGATGGTAGAACTGCTTGGGAAGGATTAGGAGGAATAGCCTTGTTGGAGGCAGTGCGTCATTTGGGTTAAGCTCTGAGGTTTCAAAAACCCATGACAATCTCAGTTAACTCTCTGCCTCCTCCTTGGAGATAAGGATGAAAACTTCCAACTACTACTCCATCAGCACGCCAACCTGCCTGCTGCCATGCTCCCTGTCATGATAGTCAAGGGCTCCTAAATTCTGGAATCATAGCCTCAATAAACTCTTTTCTTCTAGAAGTTGCCTTGGTCGTGGTATCTCTTCACAGTAACAGAAAGTAACTAAAATAGATACCCTTTTCTTGCCTCTGCAGACACCTACATATATGCTCATAGACACACAGAGAGATACATGCATATAAACAATAAATAAAAATGTAACATAAAACAAAAATTCTAGCATCAGCAATTTCTCCACAGTAACAACTTCAAATACTTCTAAGTAAAATCTTTTATGTATTGAAGTATACTGACAGAGGTTATGCTCATGCAGACTTTTCAAAATGCTTATTAAAACACTCCCTATATAATATAAACAAGCCTAGATAACACCATAGTGTTCTTACATCACAACAGCTCACAGCCATGTTCACCTCTACTTCAGCTTAGTTGCCCAGTCATGGCCACAGCTCAAGCCACGATTCCCCTAACACTACACAAGCAGGATCACAAGCATTCCTCATCCCTCCCTCATCTTTCTGAATCTGTACCTTGCCCCCATCTTCTGCCCACACTGGCAGCACTTTTTCTTGTGTGCCTCTGGCCAACCAGGATCCCAGCACTCTGAACCAAAATTCAAGTGATGCTTAGCCACCTAGAGAGCTTGTTAAAATATTTTTAGGGCCCCACTTTGAAATTATCTTTTCCTATATCTAAAGTAGAGTCCTAACAATCCCCATTTCTTGCAAACTCCAGGAAGTACTGATGTTTCAGCTGGGCAAGGTAACTTGTACAGCCTCAGAGCCTATGACCTCCTTGAGCCACACTGCTCCTCCACTGATCTCCTTGTTCCCCATCTCAAACTGTAGAACAATGGAGAACAGACTACTACTTCTGCAAGAGAAAACTCAGGGGCCAGAGGGATGGCTTGGCAGTTAAGAGCACATAATGTTCTTAGAAAAGATCCAGCTTTGGTTCCCAGCACCCATGCTGGATGGTTTATAACAAATTCCTGGAACTCCAGATCTGGGGATCTAGATCTCTCTGTCTTCAGGGGGTACCTGCAAAAACTCATGAAGGTATATACACATATACAAGAATAAAAACAAACAAACAAATAAATAAAAAACATTTTATCTCACTTTAATTGCTCGTTTCTCATGGAGGACATCCTTAGGACAGTCAAAGACACTGTTTGGGACTCTCATCCCAACACAATTGTACTACCAGCTTCCAGAGTCACTGGGTAAAAGCACCAGACTCTACTCCCTAATACTGTTCTCACAGCATGCATATGTCATTCACTGCCTTCCACTTCATAGTAAAGAGATCTATCTCTCCAAAAGCTAGTCTCAGGGTAGGGCAAGAGGCACTGATCTGAAAACAGTGAACTTCTGAGCACCAGTCCATGGCTACTCTCTGGGAAAGGAGTTTACATGATCTAAGCGTCTTTTAATAAAGATTGTCAAAGTATCTCCTGCACTCAACAAGAACACACATTATTCAGTATTCAATGAGATTATTACATATTGCATAAAGCAATACTTAGCAAATACAATCATAAAAGGTGATAATTATACTGTGTTTAAAGTGGTACATTATCTGATTTAAAGTCACTCAAGTTTCAAAGGTAACTCCAAATGTTTACTATTATAGGTAAGTGTCCTTCCCCAGAATGCTGGGACCAAACCCCTCCAAATTCCAATGTTCCAAACTCGGACATCTATATAGATTTAAAGAGTTGAACATTCCTACTCCTAAACTGAAAGACTAAAATGCTCCAAAATCCAAAACTTCTAACATGAACTTTCTAATTTCTTTCTTTTTGGTGGGGCAAGAGATAGGGGAACAGGTCTCATGTAGACCTAGCTGGCCTTAAACTCACCATCCAGTCTGGAGTTCTGAGATTACAAACTTAAGCACCAGGTCCAGTTCACATGGTGCTGGGGGATCAGGCACAAGGCCTCAGGAATGCTAGGCAAGCACTTTAACAAATGAGCTATATCCCCAGTCCCAAAATTTGGAATTTCTGGGCAATTCAGATCTTAGATCTTTGATGAGGGTTGCTCAACTTGCCTTTTACTATTATTTCAACCCAAGTGGCTTCAGAGCTACCAATATTGCATCAGGTACCTAAGCTATCTTCATGCCTGTAATTTCTACAATTTCCTTGATACTTGTAAGACTTATGGTATAAATTATAAATTATAAACTATTTATCTTCTCAAACTTTTAGGACATAATTCCAATGCAGTCTTACCTCTAAAACAAATGCATCTTTTTTCCCATGTGAAAGGTCTAATTCTGTAACTTCATCAGAACTTTCTGACTGTGATCTTAAAAGTCTTGAGCGCTGTCTAGGTTCTGGGATGGGCGACCCTAGAATCTCTTCAGGTACCTCCTGAAAGACATGCAATTATGGAGGCTGAAGTTTTTGTTTGGTTTTCAAGTTTTATATTAATAGGCAGCTTCCTGAGGAGAAAAAAAAGCCCACACAATACATTCAGTGAACTCTATATTTAAGTATAACCTTTCAGATTATAGAAGACACAGATATTTCCTTTTATCTACAAAAGCTGACATCTAGTGCACAGACAGGGAACTACTCCAGGCTACACATATCTCTACATACTGTATGTCTTTTCTATGAAGAATTTCAAAGTACAATTGGCTACATAAAGATTTAACAATTTTCCAGGAAAGGGTACTACTCTTTCATAGCCTTTCTTATCCAGTAGCAATTTTTAAAGCTCTAACACAGTTAAACGTGAAGAGTAAGAAATGTATGTGTATATGACAAGATAATACATACATATACATATACAAATGCATGTACAAGATATACAATTTATAATGCTAAATAACCTTCAATAGCAACAAAACTGGTCTTCACAATCAGTGTATAATGATATCATCCTGCATGGATGTGTGTGTTTTAAACAGCTAATGACCTGGGCTGCAGTGTAACAAAAGGCAAAGCCTGATACTGATGTACCAGAAACTTCCTTTACAAAAATGAGGGTTATAACAGAGGTTTTCCAAAATGTCATGTTAAATGTTCACTGTTGGTGTGTGCCTAAGGACAAAGGCAACCAGTGCAGTTCAAAGCTACCTGTGGAGTACTGTCACACACGTTTACTTTAAGCATAGAACCTGCCCTGCACACATCTAAAAGGATGTCATTATAAAGAACAAAAGATGAGAAAAGAATGCAACTCTTAAGCTACAAACTAAATGAGGAACGCATGAAAGGCAGCAGTTCTGGTGGGTTATAATTTTTTTTCACTAAATATAAGACACTTCCTCTTGTGATTGTGTGTTTTGAATTCTGTGACTGCCTCTGTATGCTACTAAATGGTAACACTTTGGTATTTGGTATATTCAAGTCTCATATGTTAGGTTTTACCACTAGTAGTATTATTTTAAAAGTTTCTCTTACTTTGATACTATATATTATCTTAATAAAATTTGAACATCAAAATATTTTCAATTTACTGAGGAAAAATAATCCAATAAGAACAGTCAGCTAGGGCTATCTTTCTAAGAGAAGGAACACTGATCCACATTTTAATATTAAGTGGCTCAAGAGATACTCTGGATTAAGAGATTAAGAGCACACACTTCCCTTGCAGAGGACCCATCACCTGTAAATAGGAGTTTATGTCCCACCAGCAACTCCCAAATACCAGACAGCTGCTTTCCAAACTATCACATAAAGGCATATATTAATTACCAATGCTCAGCTGGTAGCTGAGGCTTATCACTAACTAGCTCTTACGCTTAACCCATAATTCTTATCTATGTTTAGTCATGTGGCTTGGTACCTTTTCTCAGTACAACATTCTCATCTTGCTTCTTCTGCATCTGGCTCGTGACTCCTGATTCTGCCCTTCCTCTTCCCAGCATTCTCAGTTTATTCAGCCTGCCTATACTTCCTGCCTGGCTACTGGCCAATCAGTGTGTTTTATTAAACCAATTTGAGTGACAAATCTTTACAATGTACAAGAGAATTATTCCATAGCATTTTCCCCTTTTTGTCTAATTAAAAAGGAAGGTTTTAACTTTAACATAGAAAAATTATATACAACAAAAACAGTTATTAAGTAAGAATTACAGTAGCACTATCTAATCCATTTGCATTTGGCAAAATTAGAGAAAATAATTATCTATCTTACCTTGGTGAATCTAAAGTTTTGTGTCTAATTTACTTTCTATTATAACTAAGGAAAACTATAATTATAACTATCTAGTCTTCAACTCCATCAAAGATCCAGAAGGATGAAATGTTACCTAATGACAGGGACATCAGGCTGCTCTACATTTCCTGTTTACTCAGGTAATATTATATCCTTCTCAGGTCTCTAATGGAGTTGAAGACTAGATAGTTATAGTTTTCCTTGTTACCAGACTCAGAAAACAAACTCACTAAAGAGGTGTAAAATGTATGAGGTTGAGAGACAAAAAAAGATAGTTTGGGGTTGTTAATACAAATTAGAACAGAAAGTAAATTAGGTACAACACTCTGGACTTACCAAGATAGGATAGATAATGGAGTATTTTCTCTGAATGGAGAATTTGTCAAATGCTAATGGACTAGACATTGTTAATGTAATTATTGCCTATATATATTTGTGTATAGTTATTGTACTTATTGTATATAGTTTTTCTATGTTAGTTAAAACCTTCACTTTTTCTTTAGACACAAATTGGGAAATGTGTGACATTTTGTTTGTGTTCTGGCAAATAAAGCTTGCCTGGAGATCAGAGGGCAGAACTTGCTATCCACTAGTTAACCATAGAGGCCAGGCAATGGTGGCTCACACCTTTAATCCTTGTACAATCAGAAGAAGGAGACAGGAAAATAAGGTGGGTGAAAACAGGATCTCAGCCCCCCCTTTTCAGTCTGAGGATTCAGGAAGCTAAGAAGTAACTGTGGCTGTTCCTTTGCTTCGCTGGTCTTTCAGTTTTTATCCCAATATCTGATTCCTGGTTTATTTGATAAGACTACTTAGGATCAAAATAAAGACAATTAAAATACTTAGTGTCTGAAGTAAGGAAAGACATATTGGAATAAAATCCACACCTGCTGAAATTTTAAAAATCATAACAGATTTTCTTCTTCCTCAAAAACCTAACTTGTGTGAAAAGAAGAACAACTCAGTGTTCACTGGGTGAAGTAACTTAACTTGTATTCTTATTAAGTACATTTTCAAGGGGATCTTATAGCCATCCCTCAGTATTCACAGAACCCTATGGATATTAAAATATGTGGGTGCTGAAGTAAGCTTCACAAGATGACACAGAATCTGCACTTAAGACACAATCTGCTGTGTGTGCTTTAATTATTTTGTAGAAATGGAGATCAAATCTAGGGCCTAGCACATGCTAGGCCAGTGTTCTACACTGATACTTGGCAGGCAGTGTGACTGCAGAGCACATGAAGGAAAGTCTCTCCAGTGGGCGATCGGGATGGAGTCACATCAGCAGTAAACAGTGAAAGAGTAGCTGACACCACTGGAACCAACAAACAGAACCAACACGGAGCTCCAGTGTAGCTTCACTGAACCCAAAAGGCATAAACATGGTACGTGCATGTTCAAATACCAAAATATAATTACAAAAGGAAAACAATGTACTGCAAACATTATTCAGCAATGGCTATGACAGCTTTTTAAGACTATTTTTCAGATATTAACATAGTAACATATCAGCATTTCATTGCTTTAAAGTTTCAAGTCACTGTCCAACAGAAACAAAGCAAGAGACACTAGATAATAAAGACAGACAGAACTAAGTCTAATGAAAATTATTATCTAATTATATTCAAAACATTACATTTTCAACATGTAATTAAAATAAAAACATTGATATTTTACCCTACTTTTATACTTTTTGCCCCAATTCAAGCTAAGTGGATGCCAAGGTCTCAGTGGCTCCCACACTGAGCTTCACAGTTCTCATCAAGTCCCTGAGCTCTCAGTTATCTTCACCACTTTGCTCCAAGAACATGACAAAAGATATAGGTGAAGCAAGAATTCTGGAGCAGTATTTTAGAAGACCAGCCCAAACAAGAATTATGTATAAAAGGATTAAAACATTACTCAAACAGTATCCCTTTGTGGAAGTAGTTATTATCTGAAACTCATAAAAAGATAGTTTCATTGTAATTGCAGTACATTTTTTTTTTTTTAATTCAATGATGGGAATGACGTTCTGTATTCTGTGAATGTGTGTTGCTCAGATTTGGATGATAAATAAAATGCTGATTGGCCAGTAGCCAGGCAGGAAGTACAGGCAGAATAAGCAGACAAGGAGAATTCTGGGAAGGACAAAAAGAACTGAGAAGGAAACACCAGCCCACTATACAGGCAGCAGCATGTAATATCACACAGGTAATGCCACAGAACACATCACAACATATAGATTAACAGAAATGGGCTGAGTTTAAATGTAAAAGCTAGTCAGAAGTAGCCCTGAGCTAATGGCCGAGCAGTTTTAATTAATATAAGCTTCTGAATGATTATTTTATAAGTGGATATGTGGTCTGAGGGGCTGGGCAGGACCAGAGAAAACTTCAGCTACAAATGGCACCCAATGGCTCGAGTTTCCACTTAAAACCTGAGAATACTTAACAGGTAATTCTAAATGGAGCTAAAACCAGATTCCTGTTTCATGTCTCATGCGGGTGGCCGCAACATGTGGGCTTGAGCTACTCTATGATGGATTTGTGGCATGTGACCTTGACCTACAGAGGTGTCTCCAAGCTGCACATGATGTTGCATGGTAGATATAGTTTTTGCTAATAATAATTAAAAAAAAAAAAAAAAAAAAAGGTTTCTGGGTTACATGCTGCTTTAATAGAAGCATAGACCCACTGCCTCCCAGAGTTTGGCGGTGAGCATGGATCCTCCAAAGCCGGCAGTAAACATATTTCCACCATTGTTGGAAAGCTAAGGTGGGCAGAGCCAGCAGCCAAAGCTGCCATTTCATTACTAGCCACTGCAGTTTAAAGCTAGATTCACGATAAGTCAGATTCAGATTAAATAAACCTCTAAATGGTTTACAATGTGTGTAAAAATGTACATAACCTTGAAATAGAGAAGAAAATGAATATAAACAGTTATATAAAGAAACGGTTTTTAAAAATAAAGTCTTTAAAGGGACAGTAAAAGTAATATTAAAATAAGCCACATACAGACGGAAATCACACAGAGTCTGGACTATATTGTCTTTGGGATTTTTAACTGCAGAGAGAGAGAGACATTTGACTGTAAAAGCTGCTGAGTTAAATCAATATGTATATTTTAAAGGTATCTTGATTTCAAAATTTATGTCTAAGGATACGTTGCTTTGGAAAAGAGGTTCTGCTTTTGTTTCCACAGAAGATGAGAGCCTGTGAAGTGTTTCCAGGCTAATATGGTTTGATCAGCCAAGACCCCCTGAAAGGTCTCCAATGACACCATGGCCCAGATCATCCAACATCCAAAATCAACTTCGAGGCAACTGGCTCAGAGAATACAGCATCACAGACTACTCCAGTCAAGACTTAACCATAATTCTTAATTTTCTCAGGATCCACATTAGATTGTCAGCACCTTCATCCAGTAGGAAACAGTATGAGAAGTGATGCCCAAATTTCCAAAATATTGTTCATAAATGTTTATTTTTATTTAAAGCAGGTTGATTATGAATGCAATCTCTTTCTAAAGAAGAAAAGAGGATATTATAGATATGATAGAATAAAGAGTAACAGCTTTTTAAAAATGTTTTCAATGCTGTGGATTTTAGTTTACTGATACAAATTTAAAGTTAATTTTGTTATACTGTATTTTTCTACTCTTGTTTAAGGTATTATGTTTGTGTAGCTCATTTAAATTATAGTGGATAATTAAGAAATACAGATTGATAATTAGTCTTCCATGATAGTCAAACTTATAGTCATGTTAGTTAAGTTTTCTAGATATACATAGATATATTTCAGTTAGGTAGGTAATCTTCAAACACTTCAAAGACCTACAGAATATGGCATTTAAAATGTTTTAAAAACTTAAGACTTTCTGGACAGTGAGACACATCTGCTCCTGGCAGGACCAATTTACTTCAGAGAGGAGAATGGGCATCAAAGACACTCTATATGGAATTTATCTTCACCTTGGCAAAAATAGCCATTTGGGCAAGAAACTGTGCTTAACAAAATGTTGTATCGACTGGACATGCAGGACCCAAAGGAAGGTGACCACTGAACTTTGCAAGGCAAAATGGTCCTTCAGGTTCCTACTTTGCAGAGGAAACTGCCAGACATTCTACAGGACACAGAGAGAAGCGACTGAGAGACTCTAGACCTGTAGGCTGAAGATGGATGCCCCAACGTTACAGAGGAACTTTGGGTAACTGTCCAGGCAGGCACCTGTCTCTTGTCATTCTAGATTTTTGGAAGTTGCTTATAATGCTCTTACTGTTTACTTAGGTAATATTATATCCTTCTGAGGTCTTTGATGTAGTTGAAGACTAGATAGATAGTTATAATTTTCCTTAGTTCTGATAAAAATGAGTTAGATATAAAACCTTAGACTCACAAATATAGGATAGATAAAAAAATTTTCTTTAATTTTACAAAATACAAATAGACTGAATATTGTAACTATAATTCTTGCTTGATAACTATTTTGCTATATATAATTTTACCATGTTGAAGTTAAAACCTTCCTTTTAAATAGAAAAAAAACGGGGGTGGGGGAATGATGGGAATATCGTCCTGTATGCTGTGAATGTGTGTTGTTCTGATTTGGTTGATAAATAAAACGCTGATTGGCCAGTAGCCAGGCAGGAAGTATAGGCAGAATAAGCAGACAAGGAGAATTCTGGGAAGAAAAAACAGAACTGAGAAGAAAACGCCAGCCCACCATCCAGGGAGCAGCATGTAATGGCACACAGGTAAAGCCATGGAACATGTGGTGACATGTAGATTAACAGAAATGGGTTGAGTTTAAGTGTAAGAGCTAGTCAGTGGTCAGCTAATGACCGAGCAGTTTTAATTAGGATAAGCTTCTGAGTGATTATTTTATAAGCAGCTATATGGTCTGTGGGGCTGGACAGGACCAGAGAAAACTAAGCTATAATTCAAACTATGACTGAAGGCACCTGCAGTGTGTGAACAATGTGATGCAGCTACAAGCTTGGCGAGCTTGACTATGGCAAGAATGGCAAGCAACTTGAAAGAAGGAGCAGTCGCTGAGACATCCCTGCTATCACACTTCAACCACTAAGCAATCTTTTTACCAAAAGGGATCTGTTTCCTTTTTCTCCCATGAAGGGTCTCATTCTGCAGCCCAGGCTGGCCTCCAACACACAGCAATTGTTCTGCTTCAGCTTCCCAAGTGCTGGGATTACAGATGTAAACCAATATGCCAGCCAAAAAAGAGCATTTTAAACCACTTACATAACAACCATTTAAAAAATATTTACTATGTCAAGAAACACAGCTGTAATGGAGTTTTACTCTATAGGTCACAACAGGCAAGAGAAAAACCGCTTAAACCCTTTGGGTATGTACAAAAGTCAAGCATGTGAACATGCATACACACATACACTTAGAGCACACCCACATGGATATCTCAGGAAACAAACAGAGGAAGCGACAAGAAGCAACACTTGGAAGGAGAGCTGCACTTTGTCCATTCAAGGTCAGAGGAGGTCACATCCAAATGCAGATGCTCAAGCAAAGACAACAGTAGGGGATGTGGAAAATGTTTATGTCCAAAATAAGATATCCTCCAAACACGCTGCATCCAACCGGAACTGCTACACTCGCCATGCAGGCTCTATTCACTTACCGGAGGGTTGATTTCATACAGTTCTTTGTTTCTGGCAATCGTGTCGTTTATTTTCTTCTGCATGTGGGAGATGTGCTGCTCATATGAGCCGTCATTAGGGGTCTTCCCAGCAATCTGGATACCACCAGGCATTGGTAAAGCTGCTAAGTAGACCCCTGTGGCCGACTTGTGAAAGTAACAGGGATACAGTCAGACAGAACATCAAATGACAATGGCTTCCAGTTCCCTACCTAGGAATGCACACTTCACTCTATACAAAAGACACATAGCTAGCGCATTGTCTGTAAGAACATATAAAACACTCTGCTAACGGGTGTTGGTCTACTCAGGGAGGTTCCTAAGTATATGGCAAACAACTGAGAAAGGGGATCTCTAAGTAACGAACTATAGCTTTTAAAGCTTTTGCCTCATTATATTAAAAAAAAAAGTTGAAATCTGAGCAGTTTGGGCAAGAGAACATGATGTTCTAGGTAAGTCTGTGTTTTCATTGTGAGTTCCAGGCCAGTCTGGGCTATATAGTGTTGAGACCATGCCTCAAAATATCTAAAAAAATATATATATATAAGTAATTTGAAGTCAAATATACCTTAGCAAAAAGAAAAAAGTTACTAAAACAGTTTTACCACCAATGAGGAGATAGTCTGCCTTTAGAAGGGCAACAGTAGAGAAAAGCTGCAATCACACATTGAAAGGATGAGGTAAGAAATGCGAGCAGCCTCATCCCTGCATCTCATTCTCCCACTTACTCCACAGTCACCAACAGAAACAATTTACTTGACCCATTTATTTTACTATTTAATACAATGACAATTTCTCATTCTACAGCAGTCATCCTACATTATGAATATTGGAAAGCTATGGGAACTATAAAGCAGGATAAAATCTGCACATGCACGTGTGTTTAAGCTATCACAAGCAGAGCAAAAGGTAAGGAAATCTAAGCATTAAGGTAGTGTAGAGGCACATGCCTGGAATCCCAGCTCTTAAGAGGTAGAGACAAGAGATTTGGAAATTCAAGACCAGCCTCAGCTATATAACAAGTCCAAGATCAGCCTGAGCTCCATAAAACCGTATCTCAAAAAGAACAAAAATAGGGCTAGAAAGATGTCAAGGAAAGGCATCCTCTGCCAAGCTTGATGACCTGAGCTCCATCCATGCAGCCCACATGGTGGAATGAGAGAAGTAAGTCACTTCCACAGGTTGTCCTTTGGTCCCCATATTTGCACCATGGTCTGTGCATCATGGGATGCACACACACACAAATAAATGTGAAACAGTAACAAGAGCAAAAAAGAAGCATTAAAGTGGAGGCATGGGAAATAGGAGAGGAAGTTCTTTTAACTTTGGATATTTGTATATTTAATCTATCAACTGTCAATTTTTCGACATTTTATAATGACGTCTACACATCATCTGAAACTGGTTCTAGGCAGTACTCTTCCAGAACGTAATCAGCATAGCCATAACTTAGCTCCTCATATCCACCACCAAGGAGCCCTGCCAAGCCTTAATATCACCTAACTACTTCTGCTCCATTCTCTGACTGATGACACACAACAGCCTTGAATTGCAGAACCAGATGGGCCTGGGTTTGAAACCACTGACAGTACCTAGGACCCTGTCACTCTGGAATGCCAGCCTGTGGCAACACTGTCTTCTCCTCTTAAGTGACACCCAGCAGGTGCTCCTATGTCAGCCATTACAGAAGCTAGCTTTTGGATCATGCAACTTGGGTGCACACAGTACAGCAGCCAGAAAATGGCAGGTGGTGAACTCTCCTCAAAATTTAAACAATTAGCCGGGTGGTGGTGGCGCACACCTTTAATCTCAGCACTTGGGAGGCAGAGCCAGGTGAATCTCTCTGAGTTCGAGGCCAGCCTGGGCTACCAAGTGAGTTCCAGAAAAAAGGCGCGGGATTGGGGATTTAGCTCAGTGGTAGAGCACTTGCCTAGCAAGTGCAAGGTCCTGGGTTCAGTCCTCCACTCTGGAGAAAAAAAAAAAAAAAAAAAAAGACAAAAAGGTGTAAAGCTACACAGAGAATCCCTGTCTCAAAAAACCAAAAAATAAAAATAAATAAATAATAATAATAATAAAATAAAAATAAAAAATTAAATAAAATTTTCATACTTGTGCTAATAGGAAATAAAAAATAGGAAATAATTTTGCATCTTAACTATAAATTTTTATAGAGAAAAGTCTAGAATATCCATAGATTTTATAAGTTAAATACTTCTATATGTCTTTAAAGTATGGCATGAAGAATTAAAATTTGAAAGCTGCAAACACAGATGAAAATCTTGTAAATGTCAACAGCCCAAAATATGAAAATTTAATAAAAGTTTAGATCATTGGTTTCAACTCAATAAACTAGGACTAATAACTTTTAGACTGATCACATTTCCTTAAAACCACATAAAAGCCAGTCACCAGACTCACTACCTAAAGTGTCTCCAACTATTAAAGGCTGGATGTCTGTTTCTTTAGCTAAGTCTACTTTTGTTTACTTATTCTTCTGAGACAGGGCCTTGCTATGTGGCCCAGGCAGGCCTTGATCTCCTGATCCCTGCCTCAGATGCCCACGTGACTATAAGAATGCATGACCACATCTGGCAATACTGTTTCTTGGATTATAAGGATACATGACCACATCTGGCTATGCTGTTTCTTGGACTATGAGGATGCACTACCACATCTGGCTATGCTGTTTCTTCGACTATGAGGATGCACGACCACATCTGGCTATGCTGTTTCTTCGACTATGAGGATGCACGACCACATCTGGCTATGCTGTTTCTTGGACTATAAGGATACACGACCACATCTGGCTATGCTATTCTTTATATAATCCTCTGAATTCCACACAACAGACTCTACAGCTACAGAACTGAGAAAAGCCAAGCAAAAGCTTCTCAACTCACCGCTAAGCCCATCAACATGTTTTCACCCACTGTGATCTGAATTCTTAGTCCAAACAAAGCATTCATTCCTTTGAGTTTGAGCTTGTTCATCAATTGAGTGTGAACTTCATACTCCATAAATGGCAGGAGATTACTGATAGCTGTGGCATTGGCTTCTGCCTGGGCTTTTTTTTTTAAGCGACATAACCTACAAAGGAGAATAATTCTGTCAGCGCATAGTATTACTGGTACCATTCTAAGAAATGTCCAGATGGGGATCTGATTCAGTGGAAGACTTCTTTAGATTTTTGATGTCTAAGGTCCAATCTCCAGCACCAATAAGAAACAGAAAAAAAAAAAAAGCATGCTCAGTAAAACACTAGTCTGAAACGTATTTGCTCTACTGTAATCTGTTGCTTTGCCATTTTTGTCACTCGGTGTGTCTTTACTGAAAGTTGTAGTTCAATTACATAGAAATTTAAAAATCCCAGAATCTCGAGAATTAAAATAATTAATGAGCAGAACCACTATACAATTAAAAATCTTAAGTTCCAGGGCTGGAAAGATGGCTCAGCAGTTAAGAACATTGGCTGCTGTTCCAGAAGACCAGATTTCAAGTCCACGTGCCCACATAGCAGCTCACAACCATCTCAAACTCCAGTTCTAAGGAATCTGATGCCCTCTTCTGGTCTCTGAAGGTACCAGATATGCACCTGGTGTGCATGCATTATCTCTATGCAGGCAGGCAAAACACCCACACACATAAAATTTTTAAAAATCTTAGGTTCCATAACTGTGTGTAATAGGGATAGATGAATAGCTGAGAGGAAGAGTAGGTTATGCACACAAGTTACTTGAGCATCTATTATGTAACAGAAAGCCTTTAAAAGGACCATACTTAGGGCTGGGCGGTGGTGGTGCACGCCTTTAATCCCAGCACTCTGGAGGCAGAGGCAGGTGGATCTTTTTGAGTTCAAGGCCAGCCTGATCTACAGAGTGAGATCCAGGAAAGGCGCAAAGCTATACAGAGAAACCCTGTCTCAAAAAAAAAAAAAAAAAAAGACCATACTTAGATCAACACATCACTCATAAACAACAATAATGACAGCCAGAAGACATTGATAAAGGCACTGTTCTAGGAAACACTTGCAACATAAAAGTAAACACATTTTCAGACAAACAAAAACAAACATTCATCACCTACAGATCATCAAAAAATACTAAAGGACATATGCTTAGAGGAGAGGGAGATAATCCTAGAGGGAAGCAGAAGATAGAAGAGGAAAAACACCAAATAGAATAGAAACATATCTTTATGAGGTAGGTAAGGCTGAAAGTACTGGGTCATAGCTTAAGCAAAGAAAGAGCTGTGACATTTGCACAGAAAGCACTCTGGTCAGAGGAAACCTGACCCATAAACTCCAAACTGGAAGGTAATGATGTGCAGCCCCAGAGCCAACCAAGAAACACCACAGTAGCTAGGTGCAGAGCCCACCAAAAATCCACAGATATAAACCTCCGCCCTTTGTTTAAATAAATGAGAGCTTGCTTACAACCTCCCAGAGTCTGTGTCGTTGACTCTGCATCTACCCACCACCCACACCCACCCCACCCACCCCGTCCCAGGGAACAGAGACAGCAAGACCCCAGCTGCAGAACCAGCAACATCTTAGAACAAAACTCAATGTAACATTGGAATTAAGCTGATGTGCGAAAGTTAAGAGGACAATATCAACAATTCCCTGGACATGAATGGGGTACTGTTTACTTACAGAGATGAGCAGGAAGTGGGGGACCATCAGTTCAACTAGAACAATGTGAGACACATATCTCTCATCATATTAGGGTGTGAAGTAGAGAGCTCTGTAGCTCTGAAGCTCAGAAGCACGTTTACACTGGATTTATAAATATGTACTCACAGGCATAAACATAGCACACATACCTATAAGTTGACAGAAGTTCCAAACCCATGGTTCCCATTAGGATGAGTCAATAGACTGAAGAGCATTCACTATGTTCAGATAAAGACTCAGTGTGACACTGTGAAATCAAAGGAGTCTCAAGGAAAAAAAAGGACCAAGTGTTTCACTACTGCTGAAGTTTCAAGGTGAGGACAGAAACACTCAAGCGACCAGGGATCCTGGCAGCTGTTGGTAACCTAGACACTTTGTGGTGGACCAGCTCCCACACTTATTTACCAGGAACTCTTGAGGAATGAGGGATAAGAGACTTAGTCAGAAATAGAGAGGGAGAAACACAGAGAAAACACAGGATAGACTCAGGTGGGCCTGGATCCTTATCCACGAGCCCAGAACTTTATTCCAAAGGTCTATTTATAACAATACCAAGGGGTGGAGCAAAAATCCTCCCCCTTGCTAGTTAGACCCTTACAAACACCTGGTACCTGGGCCCATGGTCCAATCAACCTCCCATGCAGTCCTGCTGGACACAGCCACTAGGAAACCTTAACAACACTTAAAGCTCTTTGCTGCACGTGTGTCACACTGTAGGATATCCTACTCTAATGCTGAACAGCTGAGTGCCACATGAAAGACACAGTATGGAACACAATTTTAAAAAAAAAACAAAAAAACAAAAAACAAAAAACTAAACAATTAGTTCCAAAACATATCAGAGGTCTCTAAAGCAGTTGATGTTTAGCCACATTCCAAGCCAGTAGACAAGTTAATGCATGCATATAATAAAAGCTTGTACAACAGAATTGTAGAATATTATTTTAAGATGTATTGCATTTGTTTGTATTGTGGAACATTTGTTTAATGATGCAAAGATGTGTTGCATTCTTTTATGTTGCATTTGTTTAATTTTGTAACGCTGTGTTTCTTTGCCTGTTAAAACACCTGGTGATCTAATAAAGACCTGAACAATAGTGAGGCAGGAGAAAAGACAGGCAGGGCTCACAGGCAGAGAGAATAAATAGAGGAGAAATCTGGAAGAAAGAAGAAAGAACAAGAGAACAAACAAAGGAATCAGGGGCCAGCCACCCAGCCACCCAACCAGCCAGAGAGTAAGGGTGAAAGCAAGATTTACAGAAGAATAGGAAAAGGCCCAGAGGCAAAAGGTAGATAGGTTAATTTAAGTTAAAAGCTTGCTAAAACAAGCCAAGCTAAGGCCAGGCATTTATAATTAAGAATAAGCCTCCATGTATATTTACTTGGGGGCTGCGTGGTGGGCCCCCAGCAAACCAAAAGAGCTAAAGAGCCAGAAGAACAAAAAGCAAAAACAACCAACCACACAATTAAAACATTAAAGAAGTTCTTGAGTGTTATAGAGAGTGCTTTTTTTGTCAGCTGTATAAGTGCTAAAGACAAAGTTCAAATAGAATTGCCCAGTTGGTCCAGGATCAAACATGTCAGATACAATAGGTATCGTACAATGGGTTTATGACTATGTACCTCATGGTTTTTCAGAGATATCAGACAGTTTTCACAAACATACCTTGCCTGAATAAGACAACCTTTTCCAACAACAACTGCATCAGTGGGCAGGTCTATAGTTGTAAAGAGAACATCAGGGACTTTTTGTTTCCTGCAGTTGTAACAATATGTGAGATGAGCTGGAAACGGCATGTTTAGTTCATCATATGGTATATGGCAGAATCCACAGCCCACAGGCAAATTTTCTTCAATCCTATGTAAATACATTTAGAAAATAATTAGGTACTCTATTCAAGATCCAATACCTAGTCATCCTTTAAAAAAAGAATAGCAAGTAAGTGTCATAGAGCATTTCTAAAATATCTATGACATTTAAACAGTATATATTACATACATAGTATCTGTGTATAAACCCATACAACTTATACCAGAGCAATGGGAATACGGCTGTGACAAAATGCTAGCAACCATGAAATCAGAGCTATTACTAGTCCTCTAAGGAAAAAGGAATCATGTTATACTAATCCTGTTTGCTCATTTGCCATAATGCAACAGAGATGACTTTTGATGCAAAAATTAGAGGAGTGAATATCATAAAACAGAAGGAGCAAGCATAGCATTTCCCTAATCATTAGTAAATACTAAAACACACACACACACACACACACACACACACACACACACACACACACACACACCAAACAAAGAATAACAACTCTTGGTTGCCCATGGGAACCAAATGGTAAGATACTATTGAAGACACCATATGCTTTGGTTGAGGACGCACAGATAACAAGCTAGAACTGACCTGCAAACCTGCAAACCTTCACCCACCCTGCTAACCAGCTCACAGAGTACTAAGTGATATTCAGGCTTCTGGAGAAAAGTGTTACTCAGTAGTGGAGCCTGTGAATTACAACACCAAAATGTCAGGCAAAATGTGGTACAATTGTGGCATGACTACAGTTAGTAACCAACTGCTTTCTGATTGGATTTGAAGCCCATTCCATAAGAGAGAACTCATACCTAGTACTAGTCAGGAGCCCATGGCTGAAGAGGTCACAGACCCAACTGAGAAACCTACTGTTCCTACTGTTGTCTTGCTAAATGGACATGATGTCAAACTGCCTTCTAAACACTTACATTTATATCCATAAACTAATACTGATCTTAGCCTCATTCAGAGAAGCTTCTATCCGCTGTGGGTAGTGGTTAATGAAGAGACTCATATGTATTAAAAGTGCTGAGAATAAGTGTCTCAATGTAGCTCAGCCCTAAACAAAACATCTGTATAACCCCCACTGTGGTCAGGGAACATTGCAGAAGGAAGGGCGGAAAGAATGTTACAAACACAGGAGGCTGGGGAGGAGTTCTGTGAAACACTGTCTTCTGTAAAATGACACGACCATTTACTCATGAACACACAGCCACTGTAGTTACCTACACAAGATCTGCACAAAATAGGGACACTAACATCCCATCATGCATGAGGGAGGACCCTGAGACCCACTCCTGTTTGAGGCTACTGATATGTAGATAGTGAATGGCTGCTGAGAGAGGAAGAACTGTCTTCTGTGGAGTGGTCATTGGTATGTCGTCCGTGCTCCAGTAAGTAACTACCAACCCACGTGCCTAGAAGCAACCCTAATTAAATTCACTGGGACACCAAAAGACATGAAGCAGAGGGGACCTCTTGGGGAGAAGAGGTGTTCCAGTGGGAAAAGGGTGATGAGAGATGGTAATGGAGGACAAAATGACCAAAATACACTAAATATATGTACAAAATTACCGAGGAAGAAAACATAAGAATTATGGGAAATTTTTAACAACAAAAGTGTTTGAAAAGAAAAAACAGTGTTAGAAAAAGGTATACACTAAGATTTTTTATTTCTAGTAACTATTTTAACATTCCTAGAAGGCCAAAAGACCTACTTCATATGACATGCATATAACAAACCCACAACCACCCCATTCATTACAAGTGGTTCAGAAACAGTATGACTCCACACCAGTTACTTAACCTATCACAGCCTCTTCTATAAAACTGGAGTGACTATTTTGAAATGTTTTGGGGGTTTTCTTGGAAAATTAAGAAAGCCACAACTAAGTATACCTACCCTGCAAACTTAATCTCCTGACAGATGCAAATGCAAGTCTATTTAACCTCAATCAGCTGGGATACCACACTAGCCTGCTAAGCCACAACTGACCTCTTTTTTTAATTAACATTTATTTATTTGAACACAGGAGGATGACTTAAGTGGAACCGTTTTTAATTAAGCACTCTGCACAGATTTGAGTATCTACAGCAAAATCACCAATCACAAAAATGAGAGCAGTACAATTTATAGAAACATTTGAAACACAAAAAGTACAGAAAGAACGTTCTCTGAATACTGAGATTAAGGGGATCATTTTTCTTTCTACTCTGATATTCTCCAAATTATGTCTAGTATGCACTAATAATCCCATGGTTGTGAAGGGGATCTGGTTAGAGTAGTCAGCAGTAAAGGGAGTTGTCACCAAGTCTGTCCACTTGAGTTCGATCCCTGGAACCCACACGGTGGAAAGAAAGAGCTCATAACACATACAAGCTGTCCTCTGACTACTACCCACATGGCATGGCATGTGTGCGCGCACACACACACACACACACACACACACACACACACACACACACACACACTAGATGTTTTGAAAATATTTTATTAGAACTTGCTCTACCCTTCTAAACCACAAAACAAATACCAAGGACGTTTTGGAATACTTATCAAATTAGGTTTCGAAGACACTGAGGATGTAGCTCAGTGGCAAAGCCTTTGCTGAACATAACAAAATCCCAAATTCAACCACCGGTCATCTTCTGCCTTACTCAAGAGTGCAGTCAGATGGAGGTATCCCTGAGGCACAGTGGACTGTAGCCTGCCCAGCAAGCATACGTCCTGGTCCATTCCTCAGCCCAGGAGCTACACTGTGCATCAGGCAAATCACTCAGTAGTATAGTCCAATTTCTGGACAATGTCCCCTACTTAGAAGGCTCTAGCATATAGAATGGCCGGTATCCACTCAAAAGGCAATAACTAAGGTCCTCTTCTTTACCAATGCTAGCATATCATTCTACATTATATCCTCTTGCAAAGTTATACTTAATTGGAACATAGAGGACTTTCATATTTTTTCCTTAATTTATATAATAGTTATTTTTTATCAAAGTAGATGCCAATATTAAGCTAATAATTCTAATATATTTAAATATATTTATTTACATACACATTGGATAGTTTCATCTGTTTTTACATTCATTGACACTAACAGTTTAAAGGTTACAATAATTCAGTAAGTTAAAAGTAAGCTAATCTTACCTAACACTTTCATTTTCCATTTCACATGTATTAAAGTTATTTTTCATGAAGCTTTTAAGCAGTTTAGCACAATGTAGTAAGTGCTTTTCTTGTTTTGTGAAGGAGGAATTTATGAAAATGAGTTGTTTGTGAGGCTGAGACAAAAAGAGTAAAAGTAATTAAAAGTAATTAAAAGTGTATCCTTGCAATCCTTCTGCTGTTAGTCCCACCTGGACTTCATCCAGACACCAAAGACGATGTGCAAGGCAGAATGTTGTGGGGTATTTGTGCACCGTGTGAAAATGTATTTCTGTGATTGGTGTAAAAAAAAGCTGAATGGCCAAAAACTAGGAAGAAGTGAGGTGGGACTTCCAGGGACAGTAAGGACTCTGGGAAGAAGAAGGGAAGAGACACCAGGAGAGGAAACAGGAGGTGTAAGACGGAAGAGAGGTAATGCCATATGATAGAATGTAGATTAATATAAATGGGTTAATTAAAGTTATAAAAGCTAGTTAGAAACAAGCGAAGCTATAGGCTGAGCTTTTATAATTAATAAGAAGTCTCTGTGTAGTTATCTGCAGGCTAGCTACAAGGGCAGACTCCTGCACATCTATTACTAAGTGCCTGGTACTGGCTATGACACTCCCCAACTAACAGCCAATTACACAGAAAATTCTCCCAGGCTAAGACTTTGAAGAGTCAACCTCTCCCTTCTGCTTAGGAAAGAAGTGGTGACAACCTCTGATCCAAAGAGCCCTCCACAGTGCCTTCCTGCAGAAACCGTGGGTTCAGTACAGCTGCCGTGCCAGATGCCGATAAAATACAGACTTCTTCACTAGAAAAGAGAAACACAGGTTAACATTCCTAACAATAAACCTTCAGAAAATGCTAAATATCAAGAGTGACGAATTGAGTCCATATGTTAGATAGTATCTGAAGACTACACCCCTAAACCCAGGGCAAAAACATAAGCAAAGCACATATCAAATGCAAAGGGCAAAAACTGCTGCAAATTAGAAGCTGAAAAAGATAAATTAACAGTAATAGCTTCCTGAAAGATTAAATAGTTCATACTGTAATCTAGTAATAAGCTACCAAACTGTGTTACTCTCTAAAGCTTTATTAAAATTATTCTGAAAGCACAACTATGAAAATTATCTATAGTGCTATAGTTTCATCTGAATTAGAATCACAAAAGTATCTAAAACAGTACCCAAAATATATTAAATGAAACAAAGTGTATCATTCGTATATTTGTGTGGGTATATGTGTGTGTGTGTGTATGTGTATACACATGAATGATAGAAAACTTATTTTAAAAGGATTTCTTTTAAATTCTTCATTACAAATTGCCTGTCTTAAAAGCAAAAAAAATTAGGCAATAACAGATGTAACTGCTGAGTGGTATCACCCACAGCAAAATTCACCAGGATGGTCTTCAGCTACTCTGAATCTTTCCTCCAGCATGCTCCATGTACACGTGTGCTCTCCAGAATCCACACAAGCATTTATGTCATTCATGTTCATTCTTCATAGCTTAGTGCAAGTGTCAGTCATCATTGACACTTTTAAATGACAGTACACTCATATCCCATTTCCACTAACTTTCCCACCCTATTTCAGACTTCTGGTCCTCTGGGATCCTGAAGCATCCTGGGATATCTCAACAATAAAACTTACTTCTCCAACAGAATGTAAATTTCATGGCAAAAATCATGCCTTAACTATCAAATCCTTCAGACATAAAAGCATATGGCACTAAACAAGGTAGCACTTCCTACCAGGGAGCAAGATGGAGCAGTTACACTAAGTCGGTAGTTAGCAACAGCAGAAAACCTACTACAGAGGCTGGAGAGATAGCTCAGTAGTTAAGAGCACTTGGTGCTCTTGCAGAGGACCCAGATATGATCCCTAGTACCCAAAGGGTAGTTCACAATCACCTATAACTCCTGTTCCAGGGCATCCAACAGGCACACACATAGTATATATATACATGCATGCAGACATAACATTCCTACACATAAAGAAATAAATCTTAAAAAAGAAAAAAAAAAATCTACTCTGTGGTAATAGAAAGGTTTAAAGGTAGAATTGTGGCCTGAAACAGCAAAAAACACAAAATAATAGACAGCATGGCTTAGTAATATTCATATTTACTGCAAGTTACTGACTTTTCTCTGACAGTAATGATCAACACACGAGCAGAGTGTCTGGTAGTAAGAACTATGCAAAGCAGAGTGAAGTAAGACAGCACAGGGTCAAATGGCTCTTAATTACCACAATTATCAACTTTCTAGAAGAGCATGAAGATGGGCTTCAAGGACGATAAAATAACCAAAACCTAAGAAAAATATATGTGCCTAAGACAACAGGGTCAAAACTGAGTATAAAGGAGCAAGTGGTAATGGTGGGAAAACATTAGGTTCTAATATGAGAGTAAAATTTCGTAATTTCAAATTTTTTAAATGGTTTCGATGGATCCATCAACAAGTCTAAAACATACTCAAAAGTGGCAATGGAAGACTTAACAACAAGAAAGGCTGATTCTAGCTGCAAGGAGGGAGAGTCGACACATGACCAGGGCAGGACAACTGGAGACAGGAAGCCATCAGCAGAGAGCATGGGTGAAAGGTAGGAAGAAAAGAACCCAAAAACTTAGCAGTTAGGTAGGAGTGTTTCACTAGCAAGAAAGTATCCCGTTCCAGCTTATGAATGAAAGCACAGTGGCTTTGCTTTTTTCTTTATAGAAGGTCTATGTAGCTCTTGGCTGGCCTGGAATTCACTATGCTGCCCAGGCTGGCCTCAAACTCACTGAGAGACCTCTACCTCCCAAGGGCTGGAATTAAGGCTGCCTGAAGACTAACTAGAGACAGTTGGCAATTCATTTACAAAACACCTAGAGCTCCCTCCAAATGTCCCACTGGAAGGAGTCAGCAGAATCAGCAACTGAAGTGCCACAGGCCAAGGACTACTAAGTAGGTGTGCCAGTTATACACTCGTATGACCCTTCAAAGCTCAGTACACAGTTTGTATCCTCATCATTTTAACAGGTAAGCCAAGGCTCTCGAGTTTACAGAGATCAGGTGTGCAGGAGGCACCTAGAACCTTATTGGATACACTCAAGGCCCAGCTGGCCCCCCAACTGTGCTCCTCTTCTCAGACATGCAGCACATCTCTTCCCGCTCACAAGATAAGCCAATCACAGTGTCAGGAAATCCAAGCAGAGATTTACCAGATGCTAGTTGACTCGCTGTAGCCCACTACAGCATGGCAGCCTAAGGCTTTAGCATGTGACTTTATCTCTTGTCTGATTTCTGCCCACCATGCATCTCGAGTTTCTGGTTCATCTGAAAAATAAAGTTTAAGTCAATTGACTACCCCACAGCACATTATACATCAACAGGACATGTCTGCAGTAAGCCTGACTCTGGAGAGGAAGTACCGCCCCATACTTTACACTTCCCCTTTGTGAAAGTGCTGATTTCACACAAGAATCAAGATGGAGCTCTGCAACTTGACTGCTAGGACAGCCCACTCTGCTCTACTAGCTTTACTACTTCAAGGGACACTTGCAGGGCATGCATTTTAGTATAACGGCATATATTTTAAGAGCTGGAACTTAAAAATGAGAGTCAACTTTCCAGATTTCAATCTGGTTTATTTGTTTGACTGATTTTGGGGACAGCATCTCATATAGCTCAGGCTGGATTCAAACTCACTAAGTAGCTGAGGATAACCTTGATCTGATTCTTCTGCCTCCACCTTCTGAATGCTAGGGTCACAGGCATGTGCCACCACACCAGCTCAGATAATAAACTGAGAGGATACGTTGTGTCTCATCTCACTGAATGAATAACTTACATATACTATCCATAAATCTGATTAAAATTATGATTTCATATTCTATCACCTACTTTTATAATTCACTACATTCTGAGTTCTTCCCAAGGTAGAGATTCACCAATATTTATAAATGGTCTAAAAACTTTATTTGCCATTCTTTGATAAAGATGTAAGTCCTAGGGCCGAGCAAAAGGGTATAAAAGGACAAGCTAATCTAAAAAGAAAAAAAATTGAGGGGGGGGGGGTAGAAAAAGAAAGTACATTTAAAAGGTTAACACAAATAATTTGGTTGATAAGGGAAGGGAAAATTTCAAACACATAATAATAAACTCCATACATGGCCTATAACTTCAAAAGTAGATGATGGGCATGGTGAGCTGTGCCTGAAGTTGTGGCTATTTGGGAAGCTGGACCCATGAGTTTAAAACTAGCCTGGTCAACAACTAGAGTTTCTGTCTCTACCGTAACAAAGACTACTTAGGGACTAGGGATAAGCTAAGTCGTACGGCCAGCATGTAGAGGCACTGGGTTCACCCCAGTCACAGGGAATTCTAACATCCCTTGTAATGGGGCAGTATGGATGGAGGAGTGGCCAGATGCTTCTTAATCACCTGCATTTTGCAAGTGAGTAAGCACTGCAAGTGAAACTCAGTCTCCACGGGCAAAGGTGTGAGACTCAAAAGTGGACTATAACAACTAGTGTATCCTGACTGTTTCTTTGTGTGGTCACCACCCATGTGGGAGGACTCTGGAAGCTTAACTAGAGTACAACGCTAAGCTCTCACTGTACAACTGTATACAAAAGGTGCTACTAGCACAGAAAACCAAGCAAATACCACTTTCTGTTTTTACAAAGCAGTTACATCTAATTCTCAGCAGAGCTTTTCAGAATATATGAAGTGGAAGTATACTCACTGGTAGAGTAGAGAAGAAAGGAAGGAAGGAAAGGTTAAGAAGTGTATTAGAACTCACATCCCTGTGATGAGTGTGTCTCCTCCACAAGGAAGGAACAGCAAGGGGAGAGATGAGGAGGTAAATGTCAGCCAGCTCTTCATTAAGTCTGGGGTTAGAGACAGAGCTACCCTAAAAATTCCCTTCAGAGGAAAAGGAAAAAGCACAGACTTGAGGAAACTGGGGAAGATGAAAGGACAAGATAAAGGAAAGAAGAAAGAGCAGACGGCCCCCGTCCCAGACTATGCCCTGAGAGCCACAGAAACGTCCAGGTGGCCATCTGCATCTCCAGCCATTACAAACCTGTTCTCACATTCCTGGCTGAAATGAAAACACTGAGAGTCTGTACTCACATCAGCAAGCAAGAGACGCAGGCCTGCTTGGTGTTTGCTTTGTTTGAGATAGGACTTGCCTAAGTAGCCTCAAATTCACTATAGAAATCAAACTGCTGGAACTTGCTGCAATTCTCCTATCTCAGCCTCCCCAGTGCTAGGATTACGCCTGGCTAGACATGTGTGCTTGTATGCCAATTTAAATATCCATGTAGCCTTATCTTTTTCCAAAAGGAAATTATAGCAGAGAACAAACTATCACCTATGTAGTGTTCTCATCTATCAAATTATTTCTATTTCTAAGAAAGTAAGTATCACAAATAGAAATAATTTTGTCTAGAAAATAATTGTTTTGCTAAAACACTTATCAAATAAGTCAAACTTTTCTCAAACTCATGAATGGAATTTGCTATTTACTTTTTGAATTACTATAGAAGTTTGGACTATTTTCTAAGGCAATTATCGTATGCTATGTAAAAAACAGTTTTCTCACAGTAGACTCACCTTATCTGTACCATGAGTAACACATGGTAGATTCCCTGTTTTTAAAAAAGGGTTTTATAGGCAGCAATCTACAACACCATTTTAAAAATAATGAAATGAAGGGAGCTAGTTATTTTAAGCTTGAAATGTATTTGTTTAGAAATGCCCAGCATGTTCAAATGGAGAAATATTAACAGTTCCCTTGAGGTATGTGTAACCACGTAGAATACAGTTACTGCACATCACACTTACCTGGGTATAACATAAAACAACAGATAGTTAAACCAAAGCCATGAAAGAAAAAGTGGCTGATTACACCTTGAAGAGAGCAGGAGCAAGAGCGAGCTGACTGAGCGCAAGTGCAGCATTCATACCCCTCAGGCAAGCTCACAAGCAGCCTTCATTTTGACACAGCCACACAAGTGCATGAGATGCCAGGACTATACTTAGCAAAGTATTGAGGAGTGTAAAAAGCTACTTATATGACATGGGCACCAAGGAAGCAAATGGCATGTGTCCACACTCTGGAAAATGTTCCATTTGGTTTGAGCTAAAGCAAAAGCTAAGGAACGAAGGGTTTGCAAAGCAGATTTGGCAAACAGGAGCCAGGAACGGTGATGTTTTGGCGCATGCTCGGGTCAGGTGACAGCATGGACTGAAAACTATGGCAGCTCACTGAAATGGTCACAGAAAGGAATGGCCCTAGACTCTAGGTGAGAGCAAGGCAAGCATACAGGAGGAGCACTTCATCAGTAGTCACTCTGGCAACCATGGCCACTATACTGTAAGCAAGAGCAAGGGATGAAAGTTATTCGACTGCAGAAAAATTCAGACTAATCAGTTTATTTAGTATTCAGAAAGAGTCTATTTATCTTTAAAACCTGCACTATAATCATGGTAAAAAAATGAACCACAGACTCAGAATATTTATAATTAGTATGATCTTATTATCAATAAAAAATCAGCTATATCACACTATTTAATCTCTATAAAGGACTTTTTTGAGGTTTAATAATTACTAACTAAATTTTAATAGGAAACACACTATTGAACCTATTTATTTTATTCACTGTACCAAACCATAAATCTGACATTCTATCATACTTTTATAAAAAGCAAAACAGAGTCTGGCTTAAAAATTATCCATGTAGTACACGGGTACTATTAGTCATTTTAGGAAAATACAGCTGAGATGTGAACTCATTTAACAAGTATTCCAAAGGTAATAAGAAGATGATTTCCATATAAAATGCCATATTCCTAATATCTATACAATTATTTTTAATTAAGAAAATTTTTCAGGAAAAATTAAATTTTAACTATTATACAAATTATATTTCACACTATTTTAAGCTTCTTTTCTATGGGTCAAACTTATACAGATTATACAAATCTCTTAACATCTCCTTTTAGCAGCTGACATGCACTAGGCTTTATTCCAGCTCACCGCTAGTTCTCAGGGTGTTACCACTGTGGCTGGCAGCAGAGCCCACTCTTTTCTACTGGTGCTTTTCTAGAGCATGGTCACAGCTTGATATCTTGCCATCTTTTTGTTTCAGAAGTGTGGGTGGAACTACATAGTTTTTGTTTGTTTTTTGCTGAAACAAGGCTTAACATGTAGCCCAAACTAGCCTCAAACTCACAACCCTGACTCAGCTTCAAACATACCATGATTATGAGCCACCACATCCAGCTTAACCTAACTTAAAAATGACCAGGAGATAAAGGTGTTGGGCTGGATCAAGCAAAGGCTGACTATGACCATCTCTAGCTGCTGAGGTATGCAGAGAAGCTGCATTCCCAAACAATGGAAAGTGACCTCCCCTGGAGTAACAGAAATTAAAGAGTTCAGCTTCAACAGAGTACACAGCCTCAAACTGGGTAGAGATTAGAACCAGCCTGAGAAAAAGATCTTCACTGCCCTGTAAACGGTATGTAGGGAGAGAGAGAACATCAAAGTCTAGATGTCAGTGTGATAGCTGGCATATAAGCCATACTGCATCTAACTGAACACTGCTACTTTTCAAAGCTAGACATAATTGACTGTAACCGAAACCTCACTGACTATACATCACGTAACGGGTGCATACAGCAAGCATGCCACACATGCTGCTGCTAGGACTTCTTGGCCTTTCCACTTCCTGAAAACTGACTATAGTTGAGAATCAAGTGCTGTCTACATCCACCTTCTCACCTGAGCCTTGGTGCTCCAGAAAAGAACAGCTGAGGCCTTCAGCAGAATTCACACTCCTGGGGAGCCTGCATGACTTCTAACTAATGACTTAGTGTTCTAAAACTAACGAAACCATTCATGAACAGGATGCCGACCTGGTTTAATGATGTCCCTGGGTGCCAAGACTCAACTCACATGAGCGTGTCACAAGCATTCACTGATGGTTTCCAGAGTGTTTAAGGTTTGTTAAAACAAAACAAACCAACAAAATGAATGAACAAATTCAGATGTTATTTCCTTATACATCAGCTGACTCACATTTGCTTTGTTTTGTTTTGTCTAGGTCTCTCTACATAGCCATCGCTGTTGAACTCACTCTGTAGACCAGGCTGGCCTTGAACTCAGAGACCTGCCTGCCTCTGCCTCCCAAGTACTGGAATTAAAGGTATGCATCACTACACCCAGCTGGTCACATTTTTTACAATTTAATATTTTGTAAAGTAGTAAATTTATTTTTCAAGCTTTTAACTGAATTTTTACTCCCAAAATGAGCTTTCTATAAAAAAAAAAAAAAAAAGATTGTGATTAACAAAAAAGCAGGTAACTAAAGCTTGCCTTATAATTCAAGTCTATTATGATTGAAGAAAAAAATAAATATATGTCCTAAAATTCATGATTCATCTAAAAATATTCTTAAAACTTAAAAAAAATTCTCAAAACCAAAAACAGCAATCCTTTTAAACAATTTGTTTTTCCTAATTCTGAACATAAGTCATCAAATCAAAAATACTGTGTGAAGATTACACCCTCCCCTTGCCTGAGAGCTGACGGGCACCTGTTCTGCATGCCACATGTAGAAGCAAACCCTGATGACTTCATGCTCCAAGTATGCTCCATCCATGGTTAAGATGCAGGTCCCAAAGCCAGGTCACTTAGGCTGCGATTGTGGCTCTGCTGCCTTCTACTGATCCTGTTTCGCTTTATTCACCCATACAGTAGGATTAGAGTCGCCCTCAAAGATCTCTTAAGACTCAAATAACTTGCTATTGTAAAGCACTCAGATGGGGTCTGGCATGTAGTAAAATACTCAAGACTCTCTGACTTGTCTCTAGGTCTATGGAGAGGCAGTATCTGCCAGGATGACCAAAAGGCGTATTATCATTGTCTCATTACCGTGATCTCATGGCAGCCAGAGTATCAAGGAAGAGCAGTAACATCTCAGCCTCCTTTCCAGCTGCTAATAATCCACTCTACCCCCACCCACACGTGTCCCACTTTTCTCAAATTCTGTTCACAGAACAGAAAAATCAGGAAACAAAAGGTAACATCATAATAAGTTCTCAGGTTCATGAGATGGGTTCACTTCTTCCTAGTGCATAAAAATGACCCATCACTGTGGTTAACTTGGGACAAGATGGCTAAGACAAAAGCAAAGGGCAGGAGGCTAAGGCACACCCTTTATATTCTGTGAAGTCACTATCAGCCCTTAAGAGAAGCACTGGCTAAGATGGACTCAAATGCTGGAGGCTTAGAACAGCAGAGTATGCATGCGTACGGGGTTAAGTACCTTACTGAAAGAATTAGAAACTTATGAAAACCTGATATATAACCTTCAAACATGAGCTTAAGAATTAGCACAGTCCCTAACACAGTTAGCTATGCCTGTTTCCACTCTGTATCACACAACACAGTAACACACTTAATACTTTTCTATCATCTAAGAACATAAGTTTCATAAAGACAGGGCAATCTTTGTCCTCTAGTGCCTAACTGCGCAGTACAAAATAAATACCAATTCAGTCATGTATCACTCAATGATAGAGACACATGTTCTGAGAAATGCCACACTGGCCAGTGTTCACCACTGTGAAAACATCATGGTATGCAATGGCACACCAATCCCAAGGCAATATGATCTTATGGGACAATCATGATGCATGATCCATGACCAGAAAGTCATTATATAGCACCACATTGTAAATGCTGTGTGTCGTATTTTTCACCCTGTAAGATTTCTGAACTAAGAAAGTCTAGTAACTAACAAATGTTTCTCATTCAGAATTCTCTTTTCTCTTGCTCTTCCATGACTATTATCAAACTGACTGAGGCCTCACATTATTTAAGGTGTCAAAGAACTCAAGAAATAAAGAATGAATAATTTTGGAATTAAACAGTATTTACAATTACTCTTACTAATGGGAGTCAATTCTTTGTTTGGATTTTTTGTTTGTTGTTTTTTTAACTTTTATGTATGGGTGTTTGCCTGCATTTATGGTTGCACCACGTACATGCAAGTACCCCCATAGAGGCCAGAGGAGGGTACTGGATCCCCTGGAATTAGAGTTAGAGACAGCTGTGAGCTGCCATGTGAGTGCTAGGAATTAAGCATGAGGCCTGTGGATGAACAGTCAGTGTTCTTAACTACTTGAGTCATCCTTCCAGACTTAAGTGTGGTCAATTTGTGACATTTTGACATAACACACTTTATTCAGAATTATCAAATTGTTTTTTCTAAATTAATATTAAAATCAGTCTTATTTCTAAATGTAACTATCCTAAGGCCTGGATCATAGGATGGTACTACGGACATATTAATCTAAAAGCATTGTCTTTATACTCCAGCTGTTCTGTTGTTTGTTTAGTTCCTTCTTCTGAGAGCAGTCTCACATCATAGCTTAGGCTGGCCCTGTAACTACCTACACAGTCTAGTCTGCCCCTCTCACCCATTCCTACGACCCCTCCATGTGGCTCCACAGCCACTTCTCTTTTGTACACTTCTCATGTGACAGGACATTCAGTGATGGCAAGATATACTGCTTCCTCAACCATGTCTGTCCTCGTCCCACTGCTGCTCTGTCTGCCTGAGACAGTACCCTTGTGTCCCAAAGATTTAATTTCTGCGCTTTCCATTTATAAAACTTTTCTGTCATCTGACCAACAACTATCACACCCTAAAAGTGGCTGATCTTCCTTAAGTTGTTAGTAGTCGATATCATTTTTATACACAACCTATTTTTTTAATTGCTCTAAGTTAACTGTGTATTGGAATATATTCTTACTTTATAAAACAAATCTTATAGGGTATATTTTATTTCCTCACTAAAAAAATCAATCAACAAAACATAATCATTTTCATTTTAGTGAATGTCAGCACAATGGAAAAGCCTGTCTAGAAACAGGTAACTTCCTTAAAGAGTCAGAAATTAGGATCACTTTACATTTGCACAGGCTGACACAGCCAGATCATGAACATGACTCACTCTTAGTCAAACACTACACAGCAGAGCTTTCATTTTTGACTCCTGCATACAAAGAATACTGAAAGGAAAATGTTACCTAAAATGCTGAGCCCTTTGGTACTTTTGCTTCACTATAAAATACAGGGACACAAAGAACTGACAACATTCTTTAAATACCAGCTTTAGCATTTAATTAAAATAGTTCCAAATTTTAATCTCAAAAATAATTTTAGATATTTATATTAGTAAGAAAATGTTTTTATCAAAAAGAAACTAATTGACATTACTAAAACACATCATCAGCTGTAAAATTTTCTTATTTTTTTAATTGCTACAGACTATATTCCAATTACTTATAAAGAGAAATTAGAATGTCATATGGAAGGAGGAAAGCTTAGAGATGTTAATCTCCCTGGAAAATCTGTCCTGCTATGAAATTTTAGAACACATCTAGCACTATATATGCAAATGCTGATTCACATTTCCTGGTAATTTATAAAACAGTAAAAATTCTCTATTAAATCTGATCATGCAGTTTAAACATGCTTTAAGGCTTATCAGGCTGGTTGTTTAATGTATTTAATAAATGCTGCTTGATGGTAAAGCTAATGCCTGTATCACTTACCAGATAGGAAAACACTGGCCAAAATTCATAAACAGAATTTAATTATATTCTGAAAGTTAGTCACATAAGCAAAGTCATTCATAATTTATGGTATGGTTTTGATGTGCTTTAGTTCATGTATTTTTATACTTGTACTTTTATGCAAATTACAAGTTGTGACATAACTATTACAGAATGCATCCATGTGACTGAATTGATCTATTTAATCTAGAACATCTCTAAAACCTCACTGAGCTGCCATAATTTCTGTCAGCATATGTAATACTGAATGACCAGTAAAATACCTGAATTGAAACTATTCCAGTCTAGCAGTTTGTAAGATCTTGTGTTACCCATAATTCCGACAAAGGCTGAGTTCAAAACAGCAAATTAGTTGATCAGTTTTAGGTGTAGAATAGTAGGAATAAAAGAAAAAAAAAAAAAAAACTACAAACAAGAACACAATTGACAACAGCACTTGACAGGAACTGGAAGACAGACAGCAGAGTTAATAAGAAATAGAGACAGGAAAGGCAGGAGAAGCAAGCTACAGTCACCTACAATTAGCTGTCATTTGGTCCCCTGGGTGCTCAGAAACCACCCCGTCTTTCTGTTTATGCTTCTACTTGCCTGGTATTTAACAAAGGAAGGAGCGCTAAGAACTCAGAAGTCATCACCAAGAGAACTAGTTAGTGGCAATGTGTTTGTTTTGTTGTTTTGTTTTTGTTTTTTATGAGACAGGATTTCTCTGGCTGTCCTGGAACTCACTCTGCAGACCAGGCTGGCCTCAACAGAGATCCTCCTGCCTCTGCCTCCCGAGAGCTGGAATTAAAGGCGTGTGCCACCACCACCTGGCTGGAGCAATGGTTTTAAAATAAGATTGTTACCCTTTTCCACTGAAAATGAAATTAAAATGTCTCATATTCACTAGTTAAAAACTAACTGCAAGGAAACACACTGCATATGTATCTCTCCCAGCATAGCAGCAGTGCCCATCCCACTTATCGCTGTGATAAGTCTAATCCAGGGCTTTACAGAGTGTCACCATCCAGCTTTTCTCAACAAACTCTCTCTTTGCACAGAAAAATTACTTGAGGGGCTCAGAGAAGCTGTTAGGTAAATGTTCCGTTTTAGTACACAATGCATACATAAAAGAATCCAAAGAGAGTTTATTTTAAATCAAAATAAGATATTGGGACCATTAGAATTACATTTGATAAGTATTAGACTAAAAACAAGCCAAACTAAAAATGTTAACTCTATACTATTCATAGTATTTGCATATAGATATATGCACTTGAACTTCTGAGAATAATTCATTAATAGTAACTGAGGCTTCCCATGCATGATGCACAGCTCTTCTGAGAGACAGGAGGAGAAAACTGGTGAGCAGCTAGTTACAGCATACAAAATTCATTCTAAGAGGACAGTCTCTCTCCTGGGTTCTCAGATTTCTAGGCTGGAATGAATTGGTGGGTATGGTAAACTCTCAAGAAGATTTTGTAAATGTAAGTAACATTTTGAGGTAATTATCTCCATTTAAAGCTAATTTAAATAACTTATTTGGAAGCAACAAAATGAAAGAAGACATCAATTAAATACACTTCTAAAACTGTTTTGGATAGTATCATGTGAATGAGTGCCATCAAAACATCAGTCAGTCATCCATGGAAAGCATAGTGACCATCAGGTTTCATAGCCTGGTCTTTCCTTACACTTCTTGGAACTGAATTTGCTACAGAAAGTTAGAATTTCATGTGCTACATGGTAGCTGTCTGACTGCCCTCTAAGTGCTACAGGGTAGACAATACAGTAAGAAAAATGAGAACTTACACTGACCATAAAAGTAAAAAAGGAGCCAGGCGGTGGTGGCACACGCCTTTAATCCCAGCACTTGGGAGGCAGAGGCAGGCGGATCTCTGTGAGTTCGAGGCCAGCCTGGTCTACCAAGCGAGATCCAGGAAAGGCGCAAAGCTACACAAAGAAACCCTGTCTCGAAAAACCAAAAAAAAAAAAAAAAAAAAAGTAAAAAAGGGAGAAAATAAACCAAATTGAAACAAAATACTGGAGCTGAGATCATGTATTTGCTCACTTTAGAGCTAAATAAACATGAATAGCATTGCCTTTCTGAAGTCACATTTGCAGTTAGAAGAATTCCATTCTTCTTGGATAAAATCAAATCACAGAGCACCAATTAAATTTAATTGTAAAGAATGGTTAATGCTCTGTTATACTCAAAAGCACTATCCATAATATTTTCCATCCCAATCATTGTCAGAGCATTCTTTTCTTCTTTTCCTACATGTCACAAAGAAGTTGCTGGAAGTGATGAATTAATGGCTTCTAAAATATACAAAAGTACAGATGCCAACATTGCTTCAGGTTTATGGTGCTTGAGCAAATGTCTGGGCATGAAATACAACTACCTAGGGAGCTACCATTATTGATGATGCTTGTTGTAGAGTGAGAAAATTCACCCGGGGGTTCTAACCCAAGGCCCTAAAAGTGCCAGGACTTGGCTGCCTGCCTTCTGCGTCACTCACATGTTGTTCTCTAAAGACGTGAGCTACTGCCCCTCCTTGTTTGGCCACACGGGCAAGTGAAACATAAACAACTTCATGTAATGGCCAAGAAGGCCAGACAGTAAAAGCCTTTAACTCCTTAAAGCAAATATAACGCTAACCCAAACATTAATTAACGAGCCCCTCAAAATGACACCCTAGCCAGAAATAAATCAAAAGGTGCTCATTTGTTATACATTAAAAATAACTAAAATATACTTCTTAGTTTACCTTTAACTGCAATTACTGAAAATATTTCAAAATAACATGTGCCAGTTTATAATCTGTTTTCATCTCTCTTCCAGTTAAATTTGCTTTCAATATTCACCAAAATCAATTTTTACAACCACATCTCAAGTAAAAGCAGTAAAATCAAACTTATCAGAAAACATACCAGGATTGTGGATCCGATCTAAAAGTTTCACAGAGCGTGCACTAACCACACCACCGACATGCACGAGGAGTCCAGGAGGAAAGGCCGTCAAGGTGAGGAAGGGGAATTCCTGGTGAAGACAAGGACAGAACAGATAAGACCAAATGGACAGTAGAAGGCTCTGCTCATGCAGGTCCTAACCCAGGAAATGCATGGCCTGAAAAAATACACTGCACCTGCTTTTTCCTTAAAATTTCCCAGACACACAGATCCAAATCTGTTCCCCTACATCTGAGGTGGCATTCAGAATCCACTTGCCTTATCAGTTCTGAGTTAGGGGAAATGTTCAAGAGTCCCCAGCTGAGCTACTCAGAACACACTCTTCTCTCTTCTCCAACTCTATTCCAACACCATTTCCCAATGGCACAGGGCTGGACAGCCTAGCAACCCATATGCCTTTCTCAGTAACGATGCCTCTCACATGCAGGCAACACAGGTTATTGAAAAGTATTTATTCCCAAGGCCTGCATGCAACAAGAGGCCTAGAAAAAGGGAATGTGGGACATGGAGTAAAAGGATAGGCACTCTGGAGAACAAGAAAGAGAAAGTAAACAGCTAGGTGAAGTGAGAGCCAATCTCTGTGTGGCCAGAAGCAAAAAGAGCCACATACTGTATGTGAAGCAGAAGAAAGAAGCCCACGGTAGAGTTAGGGAATACAAAATCCTGCAGGTTCTCCAAGATGTGGCTCCCCTTCTGCCTTAAGAATGACAAGAAGATCTCAAAAGAAAAGTGAAATGATAGGGAACTCACTCAAAGAGCACCAGCAGGAAAGGGGAATGTCTGTGGGTGCCCAAACATGGGCCATGGGCCATGGAAAAAGTGGATGCAAGGAAGAGGTGACGGCTACCTGGCCTGCCTGGCTGTGAGATGAGTGCAGCTCTCTTAACCGGAAGTCACTAACCAACAGCCCTGACCACTTTCAACATAATAAGAGCTGGAAAACAGCCCAACAAACCCTCAAAGGACTGCAAGTATTAAGGTTCATGCACTGTATTCCCCAGGCATCTCCACAGGGGATGCTCACACTGGTAGAAAGTAGCTACAGATGCTAAAAATACTTGTCATTCAAAAATTCATCATTATCAAATTTTCTAGGCCACAGCATACTAAATGCAACAAATAAAAAGAAAGAGCAGCTACTAAAAATAGGCACATATAAAAGCAGCAAGACGACCAACTGGCTGCTTGAAGCATGGAATTACAAGATTGCTGAAGCACAATGCATAAGGCAGAGCAACTTGCAATTTTCAACGCAAAGTAACTATCCTGCACACCTGCATAAACCTAAAAAGTGCACCTGGGTGTGCATATACATAAACACATTAAAATCCAGTCAAAACTCAAGTGACCTTTACTTTAGCAAGGGCCAGAACTGCTACACCGTATAAGAAGGGTAAAAAGCAAATCCATAGTATTGTTTATGTTTGACCTAGACTGAAACATGGAAGTGAATATTAGGAAATACATGGCTAAAGATATAGAATATGTTTTGTCAAAAATGTATCCTTATTTTCATCTGAACTTTTATACCTTAAATTTTAAATTAGACATGTATAAGTGGCTAATGTTATTAAAATGTAGTAAATTAGGTCCATAGAATTTTCCAGGTTTTTTTTTTTTTTTTCAATTTTAGGAACACTTACATTTTTGTTTGTTTGTTTGTTTTTATTTATTATATTTGCGTTTTAATTTTACACATCAGCCATGGGTTCCCCTGTCCTCCAACCTCCCACCCCCCCCCCCGCCTTCTCTCCAGCCCCTCCCCTCCATTCCCATCTCCTCCAGGACCAAGACTCCCCTGGGGATTCATTTAGACCTGGTGGATTCAGTACAGGCAGGTCCAGTCCCCTCCTTCCAGGCTGAGCATGTGTCCCTGTGTAAGCCCAAGGTTCCAAACAGCCAGCCCATGCACTAAGGACAGGTCCGGGTCCCACTGCCTGGATGCCTCTCAAACAGACCAAGCTATTCAATTGTCTCACTTATCCAGAGGGCCTGCTCCAGCTGGGGCTCCACAGCCTTTGGTTCATAATTCATGTGCTTCCATTAGTTTGGCTATTTGTCCCTGTGCTTTTCCAATCTTGGTCTCAACAATTCACGCTCTTACAGTCCCTCCTCTTTCTCGCCAATTGAACTCCTGGAGCTCCACCTGGGGCCTGGCTGAGGATATCTGCATCCACTGCCATCAGTTATTGGATGAGAGTTCTAGAACACTTACATTTTAAAAGTTCTTAAAATATCTAAGTTATATGATGGTCTCAAAGAATAAAATGTACTTTATACTTATTCTTTATACATCCATCTTTTAAATATTAAGACAAAAACCACTGTAAAAAGAAGAAAATGTTTGTAAGCTAAATGGAAAACACAACTTCCAGCCCTGGGGACAGCAGCGCAGTCCAGAGTCTGCTGAGCTCTTCTATAGACGAGATGGAGAGACGAGTAGGAGGGAGGGAAGGGGGAGGGAAGGGAGAGGGAAGGGGGAGGCAGACCAGGGGACTGGATAAAGGATGAGCTAGGAAGTTTCACACTAAAACTAGTCAGAGCAGAAAACACAATGGCTGCTTCAAGAGGCACCAGCTCACTCTGCTGATGATGTCTCTCTTACACAGCCCCAGTCCATCTAGCCAGCACATTGATTCACTTTAAAATACAAGATTTAATCAACAATAGGCAAAAACTATCAGGATTATTTGGGCCAAGTCCATCTAAAAAGTATTCTCCAACTAAAGAAGTTACTGTTGTTACTGACAGCAAGTAAAACATGGCCATCTCCACATCACAGGAGACTGCTGGCACATGCTGACCTATGCCAGGGCCTATGTTAAGTGCAGAAAATTACTTTCAAAACTGCCCCAACCCAAAGAGAGGTGCTATTATAACTCCATATTTTAGAAAGCAGAAGATGGCAGGGCCTCCTATTCCCATCCTCCTTAGCAGTAAACCTTAACACCTATATTTGTTCTTATTTCTCATTAAATATCGTTCAGAACTTGGTTTAATTTAGTCTGTGCATTCCACCTGCTGAATTTATAGAGTTGCTCTTTTTTCCCTCCTGTGACAAAGGCAGCTTCCCCAAGATCAGTCCAAGTATGCTATGCTTTCAATGTCTGAAAGTCGGTTTGAGAAACTAGAAAAAGACACATTCTTTAGAAAGTCCATTAATGTTTAAAGTAGCCTTTCCTGTTGTCCCCAGACATATTTTACTTGTTGACCTTTGATATAAGCCAAGAGCATGAATTATAAGAATATTTGATAGTGTGTCTTTAAAGAAAGGTAGTTGAAAAAAATCAATAAAACACAGCAGAAGTATTATTTTCAGTAGATTTACATGGAGTTTTTCTTTAAGATATAAATGGCTCAATTTTTATATCAACTCTTTTGTCATCCCCAGAGCACACAGTGAATTTCTAAAGCTGAAGAGATGGCTCAGGAGTTAAGAGCAGCCACTGCTCCAGAGGACCCAGATTTGGTTCCCAGCACCCATGTCAATCAGCTCACACCACCTATAACTCCAAGTCCAGGGGATCCAATGCCTTCTGCTGGCCTCTGCATGCATGCAAACACACATGAGCATACACATACAGACACATGCACATCATTAAACATAGAAATACATCTTAAAAAGCAACCCAGCACCATGCTAGATCCCTGCAATGATTAATCATACAATTTTAACCTACTTACTAATAAGGAGATCTTAATTCACTATAAATCCACTTTTTATCCATGTTTCCCAAAAGTATGTTCCTTGAGAACAGGCAAATAACTAGGTTTCTTTCCTTTCCTTCTTCCCCATGTAGTCCAGGCTCATCTTGAACTCAGAACCCACAAGCCCCAGATTCTAAGTGCTGGGACTGTAGGTATATGCCTCAGCATCCAGCTCCAGCTTTCTGTACTGAGGAAAAACACACAACTAAAAACCTATGTGAATACTTTTAAAGCCAATTATTTTTAATGCGCCTAGTATATCCTCACACAGATGTTTTCATACACACCTGCACACTTCTGCAAAGAACTTACTGCTGCATGCCTTTTCCCCAAACAGAAGTGACATCAACAGCAGCCAGAGGTGACTGGAAAAGCCAAAGACACTGCTACTTTGCTGCTTCTTCTGAACTTGGGGAAATTCAAGGGACTACTACTGCATATGGGAATGGTACAGATGCAAAACTGTAACACATCAGGTTTTACACAGTTATACACAAATCTGTAGTTCTCAATACCTTTGCTTTTAATCCTATGAAGAGTGTCTACTAACATATGCCTGTAAGATGGATTGCTAAATAGTCTTATAAATGAAATAAAACCCGAAGTCAGGTATTAGGGTGAACAATGAAAGATCAGAGAAACAGAACAAGCCATAGACAACCTCACCTCGCCAATATATCAGCTGTTCTTGTTTCCTCAAACTGGAAGCCTCTGTGTCCTCATCCGAATGGATCTCAGCTGAACTGCTGCTAAAAGCCTAAAAGCTTAACAAACTTAGTTCCTGGTCCTCATGCCTTATATACCTTTCTGCTTGCTGCCATCACTCCCTGAGATTAAAGGTGTGTGTCACTATGCCTGGTGGTTTCCAGTGTGGCTTTGAGCTCGCAGAGATCCAGATGGATCTCTACCTCCAGAAGGCTAGGATTAAAGGTGTGTGCTACCACTGCCTAACCTCTATGTTTAATATAGTGGCTATTCTGTTCTCTGACCCTCAGATAAGTTTATCGTGGTGCATAATATATCAACCACATTTCCCCTTTTTTGTTTAAAATATAAAATAGTTATAGTATATGCCCAATGTACTGACATGTCCAAGATTTTAAACTCTTTAAAAGCACATTAGAGGCCATCAAGATTGCCTAGTTGGTAAAGACACTTGCTGCCAAGCCTGACAACCCAAGTTCAACTGACCACATGGAAGTAGAGAAGCCACTCCCATGAGTTATTCTTGGGCCTCCATATGTGCACCACAGCATTTATGCACCCACAAACTTGCCTCCGCCCACACAAAATAAATTTTAAAATGTAATAAAATACAGGTTGAAAAGTACAAGTAGAAGCCCAATGTGTTTGGGTATGCCTATAATCCCAGTTTGAGAGGTAGAGATCATTCTTAACTACATACTATGTTTGAAGCCATGCTCTGCTACATGACACTGTATCTAAAAAAAAAAAAAAAAGCATATTAGAAAATAAAAATCTGAGCCAGGCACAGACTTTTAGTCCTAGCACTCAGGTAGCAGATGATCTCTATGAGTTCAAGGCCAGGCTGGTCTACAGAGCAAGTTCCAGAATAGCCAAGGCTATACAGAGAAACTCTGCCTCAAAAAAAGGAAGGAAGGAAGGAAGGAAGGAAGGAAGGAAGGAAGGAAGGAAGGAAGGAAGGAAGGAAGGAAAACAAACATAAATCTGGCCAAATTCTGTAGCACACAGTTATAATCCCAGTACTTAATTGGTAAAGGCATGGGCTGGGCATGGTGGCACATGCCTTTAATCCTAGCACTTGAGAGGCAGAGGCAGGCAGATGTCTGTGAGTCCAAGGTCGGCCTGGTCTACATAGTGAGTCCCAGGACAGTCAGGACTATGTGGAAAGATCCAGTCTCAAAAAACCTAAATAAACAAATAAAATAGCAACAAAAACAAAAAAGAGGCAGAGGCAGGAGTTCAAGGTGATCCTTGGGTATACAGTTGGCTCAGGCCAACCTAGAATACATGAGACCCTGTCTTAAAAAAAAAAACAAAATCCCCTGCATGTTTTCACTCAACTGACATTCCTATCTCCAAACCCTCAGATGCTCTGATGGGCATACACAACACGAACTAACCAGAGAAACCAAGAAAATATAAAGGGGCCATAGATGGGGGGCAGTGAGGGGGGAATTAGCAGGTAATACAAAGTAAGAAACATTTAAAAATGGGGAGTGGACTCCAACAACAAAAGATTAGGGCTCAAACATATGGTGAAGAGGGGAGGAAAATACCAGGGCTATGATTCATTTTATAGTTACTTAAAATTATAAGCAATACATATGTGTATACATGGGTACACACACACACACACACACACACACAAGCTTAAAGGAAGTTAAGCCACTTGGGCTAACAACACTACCCTACAAGAACTATAGACTAACAAAAATCCCAGTACCAGACATGAGAAACCTCCTTTCAAATGGTTGGTCAGGATAGTCCAAGGGACTCCTAAAGCAACAAACTATAAACATAGACTTTTGCTGTCTTTCAGAGATCAAGGGTGCAACCCTAGTGCTGAAGATATCACAGATTAAAGACACAAAACTCATAATTTGAGCTGCACCTGACCTGAAAGTTTCTTTTTCCTGCAATCAAACCTCCATGGTACCACAGAATAGTATGCAAGCTACCAAAAGAGAGATGGGATTGAACAGCCGTACCCAGCTGCAACACCTGTGAACCATGACAATGAACAACATGCAAGATGTCCTAAAGGTTAAACAGGAACACTCACATCTTGGTGGTAACCACAGCTGTTGAAGTGGACTTAAAGCCCACTCAACAGAAGGGCTATCATTCTTGACTCATAGCTTCCTAGCTAGTGAGGTCATGGACATTAGAAAAGACTGCCACATTACTAACCCAGCATAATTCCTCACTACATTATAAATCTTATCCTTAGACACACAGGTAAGTGTATAAGGACACACCACCACTCTTTAGCACTGAAGTCTCTCTTTACAGCAAATGAAGCCTATCACAGAAAACTACAGCTGGACACAAAGAAGGGATCAATGGATCTGAGGATCCCAGCCCCAACAGAAACATCTACATCACAGCTCCTGCATCCATGGCTCAGAGAAGCTCTTGGAAAAGGGAGTACAATGACTGTAAGAGCCAGAATCCCAGGAAGTCTGCTGTAAAACATTCTCTCCTAGAAATAGCTACATAAACAAGCCAAAACAATAGCAGTATCAATGAACATGCCAATGCAGAAGGGGTCATCTCATGGAGTCCCAACCCTAACAAAGAACTACAAGCTACTAATGACTATTGGGAGAAGGATTAGCTTCTCTCAGGGATGAGTCAACTTATTGGTTGTCTAATGTAGAGTGGTCAGCACTGAAACCATATGCATACAAACAACAAAAACAGACTTAGCAGGTTGTACTTACATATTTTTGCATATAAATAGATATATGTATGTAATAATAATTTTTAAAAAGAGGCTATTAACCTGAGAGTGGGTGGATAAGGGAGGAGCTAGACAGAGAAATGGGAGGGAGGAAAGTGATGAAATTCGATTTCAATTTAAAACATATTTTAAAGAAACACACACACATACAACTTTTACTTAGGCATTGTAATCCCAGCATTTGCAAGGTTAAAGCAGTACAATTATGAGTTCAGAGCTAGCCTGAGCTATATCGTGAGATCCCTGTTAGCCTGGGCTACAGGTTAGACACCACCTCAAAAAATAAAAACAAAACAAAACAAAAAAGCCCACAAATTTTATCTGAACCCAATCCAAAATTATTTGAATGTCTCCCATGAAATGGTTGTAAAGTCACCAGCATGTCACACCGCCACATTTCTAGTCCACTATCTCATCAACCAAGCTTTTCTCTTTATGTGAATTCTAAAACAGCCATTAGATTTAAAAAAAAAAAAAAAAAGACAGAGAGAGAGAAGGCAAAGATAAAACGATTCTGGCCTAAAATATGATGAACAGAAGACACACACACCTCCACTTTGACCCTGTTCTCCATATTCTAATCTTCTGCTCTGACTATGGTGGTAATGGTATGGTTATGGTGGTGGTCAGTATGCTGCCGAGGCAGGAGCAGGTGAAGAGCAAATGCAGTTTAACGGGCACAAAACAAAGAACTGAGGGCTAAGGACACAGCTCAGAGGGAAGGTGCTTGCCTAGCATATACCAGGCCCTGGGGTTCATCCCAAGTACTGCACAAAAACAGAGACCTGGGTGGAGCTCAACTCATTACTATACTCCAGCTCTGCTCACCCCACTCTTGTCTAAAAGGTAAACAGGACATAGAGAGCTACTTGCAGCATAAGAAAAAAACTGCCTAGAGAATAAACTTAGCGTCTGTAGTCAGAGAATCAGAAACAAATGTTCTCGGAGGCAGACTGCAGAAAGGAGGTGTGCCTTTTATGGTGTTCACTACATCTCACCTTTGTTCTGTCCCAAGTGCTAGTATAAAATGAACAAACAAAATAAGAGTCTCTAAATGCTTATAGCTTCTAAAGCAGATGGAAAGAAAGCTGTGGAGCGCTGTCTGAAGCACAGGACAGGACACATGGAACCATGCACTGCATTAGCAGAAAAGAACAGGAGCCTCACAGTACTAAGTTCAGAAAAAGCCAGCAACATTTGTTAAAAGCTTAAATAAAACTTGGCTGAGCAAGATGAAAAGTAGAAAAGCTTCTAACACAAGGCACAGGCTCTCATACGTGTTCAGAAACATACCCGCCTTCTACAGAACCTATGAGGCGATCCTCCCTTAGCAATGACATTTATAAAGAGAGAGAGAGAGAAATCATCCAAAAACTAGACTCAGTTTCCCACTCAACAAATTAACTAAACATTAAGCATAATTAAAATATTACACTAGAGAACCAATCTATTAATTTTAATCTACAGAGATATAGAAAGTGTCTTATCTCTAATACACAGGCCAGTGAGAAAAATTATATCAGCCGATAAATATGTTAATATACTGGAACATTAATTTAATGTAATGCTATTAAGATGATTTTCTGAAAAATAGTAACCATTTTCTTTTCTATATTGTAATTTTAATGGAAAAAAGAAATGACTTCATCATTCAATGGATATTTTCAGGAGAAATATTTTAAATTAAAGATTGGAACACAAAACAAAAAACTTACAGAATTTTTCCAACCGAAAGTAAATATTGGTAAATAAATTACTGTGATATCTTAAAGACACCTGATCATTAAAACTACAGGACTGCAGATATGATCAAGAATACCTTTCGGAAGCCTTTGAGCCTGCAGCAGCATAGGAACACAGAGCCATGGTGCCAATGCACGAACAGAAAGTAAAGTGACGACTCTTACCCGCTGTTCCAACGCCGACTGAGTCTGCTGTCGCAGAAGAGCTTTGAAGGGCCCCCCTTCTTTTCCAGCACTACCACTTCCCATTCCTATAGAACATCAGACATAAGTAACAACCAACAACAACTACAAAACAACAAACCAGTATGAGTCAAAATACAAGAAAATGATCCACACATTTCACATACTTTGAGATGGCAACTAACACATACATTTTACTCCACTATACTAAGACTTTCATTAAAGCAAGACATCAAAGTTCTGGTCAGAGCTAGTTTTAGAATCAATTTATTCTAATAAGAATATTATAACAAGGTAGCAAATCTTTGATAATATTCTATATTTAAAATGAGAATTTTAATAAAATAATCAAAAGAATAACTATTACTATGCTAACAATTTAGGCACACCAAAATATCTGATTAAATATAAAGGAGAAACATATTAACTGCTCATTTAAAATATCACAGGAGAGCTAAAGAGCATGAAAACAGCATTCAGAATGAAGTTTATTCTCTGCTGAAACCCATCTCTGAAAATGGTGTCACAAACAGTGTGCTCATTCACAAAAATCAACACAATTTTTTGGAAAAAAAAAATCACACATGGGTAAATAAATCTCAAATGTACATAGTCAGGGATGAAAGAATTCTATTTCCTCCCTCTTAGATGGACTTTAAGGCTAATTTCACATTTCTTTCTCTACCATTTGTTGTTCCTCTTGTTTTGATACTACTACAAGAACAAATATGACCCAAGACTTGTATGGAAATGGGATGGGTGAGAAGCTAGTGCTGCAGACTGGGGTGAATCCCACCCTCCCAAGACTAAGACGCACACAGTCAAATTTACTGCAGTGCCTTAAAAAGGAACTAATTCACATTTACATTTTTAGCTGTTCTTGGATAAGGAAACAAAGGTTAGCATATGTGTAGTCCCATTCTGTTCTTTTAAAAATAAAATTTTTCTTATAGTAATCTAAACATTTTTAAGAGACTATACAATGCTAACTGGAAATAAAACTAAGATCTTTATATGAAGCATATTAAAAGTCACAAAATAAAGGTAAGTTTGCAGTGATAAATAAATTACCAGAAAACATAGCAGAATAACTTGATTAATGTAGTGGATAGAAAAAAGATATAATAAAAGAATATCACCAAAATGAGACTTAAACTGGTTCAAACAGAATAATTTTCTCATGTAGCCTTATGGTTTAGCAACAGGATGGCACAGGTCTGATGTGGATAGAGCAGGTATGGAGAGAAGGGAGCAAAGCATCTACCACAGTCACTTGAGTAAGGACCTAGGTAGTGATAGTTACAATAAACATCCACATCCACGTCCTGAGACATAATCTTTTTAGGTATAAAGTTTAGTATATACTCATAATTATCCATTAAATAACCTCCAATGACATCTTTGTAATTCTGATTAACTGTAGTAAAATAACTAACAGACACATAAAGCACACAATCACTCTTTATGGTATCAAATAATATGTTTCAAAGATGATTTAAAATAAAGGGATTAAAAAAGCTGACATAATGTGATCCTACCAGAAGCAGCCAGGAACAGCTCTTCACTGAAAGAAACACTTTTCCTCAGAACGGGGCTGACAAGGCTAGAGTGATGAGGGGTAAGGCTAGATTCCGAGAGGAGGCGGGACTTAAGGTGAAGGGAACCACAAGAGAGGGGGGTGGAGCTGGGGCACAGGTAGATCCCAGGCCCCTGTGGGTAAGGTGCTGTGGAGGAAAGTAGCAAAGATGCAGATTCAGAAGATCAGAAAATGCAGGAGAAGGAAAGCAATGATGAAGCAAAACATAACAGTCAAATGGATTTCAAATGCAGACAAATCAACACTGAGCCTAAGAACACCCACCCGCCAGAACCCTATAGCCAACACAGTGCAAACCAAAGATATCTTCTAAATTAACAAAGCCCTTTCAAACTCTGCAGTCATTAAAAACCTTTAAATAACTAGCAAGATTTTATGCCATTTACATCACTTTTAACTGACTTCTTCAAACACTTCAATTGCCCACCAATTTTTGTTAGTTGGTTGGTTGTGTGTCTCAGAACTTGTATGGTTAAAAAATACCCCTCTGTAGTATTATGATGAGAAACTTGTTGCTTCGGTCATAAACACTTATTTAAAGTGGTAAAGTTTGGAACCTTCAAACATTACTAGCTAAGATACACAACTGAATATTGTTGTGTTAATGGACTACTCATTAAAAAATAATCAGAGTATTGCCTTAGGAATTCAAAAGAGTTTCTCTCTCCAATTTCGAAGTATAAATTATTCCTTTTACTTTTCTCTAAAATTTTTCATACTTTAATCTGACCATAGTATTATTTACAAAGATTTATTTAAAGATTAAAAACCCTGTGGATAATAAAAAGTATATACGACAACAGATTGTCTAAGAAAATAAAATTAACCCCAAATCAAGTATGTAAATCTCTGTCATACACCAGCATTAAAAAATTTCACTCTTATTAATTGAGAACTTGGGGAAATATTTTTTAGTCTCGTTTTTTAAAATGTCATAAATTAGATTCTAATAAATAAGAAAAAATTTAAGAAATCTAAAAGAAAAAACGCATATATTATAAACAGAAAAATAATTTTCTCAGGCTACCTTTAATATGTCTGCTCTATTTTTGACTTCTCAGTTTATAAATAATAAATCAATTATAATCAGTTTATTCCACTATTTCTCAGAAGACTGGGTCTTGAATGTAGGGAATTAGAGAGCAGAGAAAGATACATACAGAATCACAGCTTTAGGAATTTGAGAACATTATTCTGCCATTTCCTAACAGAAGTGAAGTGCCCCTCTGGACCACTGAAAGGTGAAGGACTCACAGCAAGGCCAAGAGCCTGGGGATGCTAACATACAATAAGTTCCTGAGGCAAGTAAATATAATAAAGCACTCAGAGTCAGCTTATAAGAGTGTTAGAATAACACATTGTTTGTAAATGAGATTTTAAGAACCAAAATTACAAAGGCCATTGCTAGTACAGATGATGCCAGTCAGAAATCTTAAGAGATCTGGTTTGGTCACATATCTGAAAATCTTTAGGTTTGGCCTTTTATTGAAATTAAAAAACAAAAGGCCAAGAAAACACTTTCAAAACTTTATCTATGGTACAACAAAAAATAATCAGTAAGTGTACTGAAAAGTAGCCTAGAACTCAGTGAGTTGCCAAAGCCTTAAAACTATTGTTAGGAGATCTTACTGTTCATGAGGGCACAAAACCAGAGTCCCAGCTATACCGAGCAGCTAATGGGTGATTGCTTCAGCTCACAAGGCAGAGATCAGCCTCAGGCACTTAATAAGATCTTGTCTCCAAAAGCATCCAGGAGCTAGAGGTAAATGCTGGCTCAGAATGCATGATGTGATGTGTTTCATCTCCAGTGCCAATAAAAGGAGAGCAGAGGCAACAATACTATCCTAAGTCTATCTTGTTCTGACCGTCATGAACATTAAGGCCAGTATCTTTTTTTTTTTTTTTTAATTTCATTACAATTTGAATGGTTCCATTTTTTTATGGCACAAAATAGCTACAATGCCCCATTCCATAGCATCCATCACTATGAAATACTACATAAAATACTATTGTATTTTGAACTGTTACTCCTAATTAATAATATAGAGTAATAATAATAAGTCTTCAGCATATGTACGATTGGTGCTAGAGCCACCATACCACCTTTACTACAGTTTCTTATCCAATGTGGGGTATTATCTGCAAATAACCTATGTACATCCTCCTGTCTGTGTTAAATCATCTTTACATTGCTTATGATAAGCACATGCTAAGCTAGAGAAGAAGTTCTAAGGATGCATCGTCTGGGCAATAACGAAAAGGAAAAGTCGCCTGTACTGGGAACAGATGCAATCTTCTCTAGGATTTTTGTCCTGCACTTGGTTTAATATGTTAAGACTACGCATATACTTAGAAATAAAGTAATTGTGTTGGAGAGGTGTGACAGGGATGGTAATAAAAACAAAGAGAAAGAAATGGGTGCTTATAGTATTTCTATTTTGTGACCGTATTTATAAAAAGAAAGAAAGAAAGAAAGAAATTAAGTCTATAATAAATAGCACTGCTTTGGGAGTAAGATTTTGTTTTGATTGTTTTCACGAGATATGGATCCATTTTATATTCCTCTTCTAACACTAAAATAAAACATTAAAGGTTGTTAAAGATGATAAATTCAAAATAATATAAAAACTGTTTTAATCAATCTGATAGGAAAACTGCCAGAAATAGTACTTAAAATACTAGAAATAGTAAGTCTGTAAATTTTCAATCTTTCTTTAAAAATTATTTAAATAATTTAATTCTTTAGGAAGAAGCTAATTTAATCTTTTATCAACTTTTTACCAAAAAACATTAACAAAAATCCAGAAACCATTCATAATACAAACAGGAGAGGGAAAATTATAAATTTAATGAATTGGAAAATATTCAAGGCCAAGGAAATTTAAAATGCAGTTTCAACCTGGAGAGCAAACCTAGCAAAGCTAAGCACCCTGATCCCATGGAGTCAGTATCAACAATGACTAAATAGTTAAATGTCACTCATCAAACAAAATAATTTCTCTATAAAAAATTAATTTTAATAATTGAAATGATCAGTGTTTACACTGTCTTTTTTGTTTGTTTTTTTTTTGTTGTTTTGTTTTTCAAGACAGGGTTTCTCTGTGTAGCCTTGGTTGTCCTGGAACTCGCTCTATAGACCAGGCTGGCCTGGAACTCAGAGATCCTCCTGAGTGCTGGGATTAAAAGCGTGCGCCACCACTGCCCGGCTACATTATCTTTTAAGTTAATGTGTAAACAAGTTAATAAATAGATGTGACCAATGTCATTTCCTCTTCTCTTTTTGACTTTTCCTTTTTTTCTGTTTTTCCAGTTAAATTCAGGACAATACTGAATTACACTAACCTAACCTTAAGCCAGTAAGTAGATGGACAAACATCTGTACAGCTATACAACCATTCCAGTTCTGAAATGTTTTCATAATAAAACACAAACCTAAATTCTGAAATATGAATTCTCTGAGTGCAGCCCACTCTGGCAGCTGTTCAAGCACCTTGAGCCAGCACTCGTCCGGGCTTGAACAGGAAATGAACACTGCCAGCACCCAAAAGTCAACTTTAGACTTGATATCAACAATGATTAGTTAAAATGTCACTCTCCAAACAATGGCTCTACAAAAAAATTAATAACTGAAATGATTAGCATTCACATTCACTTTTAACTTAAATGCAGAAATAGGAGGAAAGACTTGGATGGGAAGCTTCTAAGAAACAGAAACAGTTCTTAAAAGGAAACACGAAAGGTGGGTGGAAGTGCCTTACCAGTCTTGGGTGTCAAACTCAAGTCTGTGTCAGAAGAAGAGGACTGTCGACTGTAGGACTTGGAAGGTGAAAAGGAATAAGTTTGGTTTTTCAGAGGGGTTGAGGGTCCTGATGAGTGAGGATTGGGATTGGGATCTTCATTGAAGGGAATCCTGCCAGAAGAAGGTGGAGACATATTAAGCAATCATGTGCCAAAGGGCTTGACAGTTGGCAGCATGATCCAAACATCAGGAAAGAACTGGGGTGGGGCCGGCAGTCATTTTCTTAAGTGTGGAGCTGGGAATGAGGCCAAAGACAACGAACTGCTGTTTAACCATTCATCACTCTCCAGATAAATATTCTCTGCATTGAAACAGTTAATAAGCCGAGTGGAAAAGCAAAGAAGCATGAAATGGTAGACTAATGGGGATTAAAAATACAAATGTTAAAAGAAAAAAAAATAAAAAGAATAAATAAATGACAAAATATTTAAATAAATGTTTTTGTAAGTTACAAAAGAAAATGATGGCCACAAATGGTGTGTGGAAATATCTGTAACTGTCTTCATATTTACACACACACAAGTATCTCGAAAAGAAAAAACTGTTTCCTTATCCTATAGCATCAGAGTGCTACAGCTAAAAACACAGCAAAGAGGACGGTAAGTAGAGCTACAGAGAAACACTGCGTTGCTTACCTGTTTTCCAATAGTTCTCTTCCACAGAGTGAAACAGGCCCTATCGTTTGAAAACCCTAAGACTTTGTACATAAAGAAAATAAGCAAATCAAAGTGTCAGTGCCTGCTTCATTAGAAGCATTACCGATTTCAATTCTAAACAAATACAGAAACAGTCACATAAATACAACTGGAGGGTTCTCAGAATGTAATACACAAAATCATAGGGTTCTGAGAGGATCTGTGGAAGAGACTTTGGAAGCCGGAAAAACACCTTCGCTTCCATAGTCAGAGCCTTTGTGTTAGCTAAACAGAAGTCCTTTATTGAAGCTGGATTTGAAGTAAGAAAGGGAAGAAGCAAAGATTTGTGGTACCTGCCTATGCTACCTGCCTGCCTGCCTCTGCAGCCACTCTGCCCGTGGCCTGCCTCTCCCCAGCTCTGGAGTCTGAGCAGTCTCGTACCAGTATAGATGAGAGTGGGAACAGACACAGAGAAGTTCTGAGTAAGTCGTGAGCCAGTAGCAGTGTGAATTGGGCTGTTGTGAGTCGAGCGGCATCCATGGCTTGGAGGATGAACCAGCGGAGACCTGAAGGAATTTGTGATCAAAGTGGAAGAAAAGAAAACAATACATACAACAGATTGCAAAAGTTATGTTAAAATTATTTTGAAGGAGCTTTTGTTAAGGGAGAAAACTTATTTTTTAATCCCTAGCATGCAAAAAGTTAAAATTTAAAAAGAATAGCCAATAACTAATTAGTTAGGATATAATTTTAAAGGATCAGATTAATCAAGAACTGTAAGAAAAATAGCAAGTATAATTGTTGATGGAACTAAGAAAGACTACTAAGACTTCAATTTTAAGTTTCTTTTTAACATACTTGTTTTTGTTTTCATCAAAAAAGGACTTGCTATCATGTTTATGGGAGGAAACACCCAACAAAGTGAAAGTCAAATACAGAGCTGTCACGTTCTTTTACACTAAGATATGAATTGCTTATTTAATTATATCTTTCTATGAAAAAAGCTTAGCAATTATTTATGTTTTTAAGACAGAGGTACTTAAGAATATATAAAAACTGTCAGCAGGGAGAGAGAATAAGGGAAGTGACCAGGTAAAAACAGGCATAGTTCAGCCTTTTAATGTACAACACATACTGAGTAAAAACAGGGTAATCTAGCAACTGGACAGCAGGGAACACAACATGGCTTTCTAACTCACATGGGACTGATGCTTTGCTGTGGCTAATGTAAGTCTAAAACGTGTTTAGTACGACTGACACATTAAACCTCTTAGAGGTGGTCTGTTTTTATATACACTACTGAGTGAATGGAGTTCTCTCCCCTAAAGTGAAAAAGGGCCTTTAAATTCTTCAACTTGGAAGGTCTACAACACAGTTCTGTGCACACAAGAAATCACATGTAAGGCACTTGGAAAGCATCTGTGTGCAGAGCAGTGATTAGTCACATTGAATGCAGCTTTACCACAAGGAGAGCTCAGTGTTCATCAAAGGGATCTGAACTGCTGTACAACAGCTAAGAGAAGTGAAACTGTACAGAAAGCATACATGCCGTTAATGCAGGTAAAACACTACAAACACTGCAAGATCCCAAGTGTGACATCAAATCAAAGTTCACATATCTTAGGGCACTACCATGATAGATTCTGAGTTCTGTCTGTCTCCTTGTAAGAAAGTTTGCCTCAAAAGAACACATTTCCAGTGTTAAGTCCATTCCATCCATTCTAATCCTTCATTCATTTAGATAATGTATTAAATCCAATCTGTTTCCTCTTACCAAATTCCAATTTAAAACCAACAGTTATACAATAACCAAAGACTAGATTAGTTATAATAAGCTAAATCATAACAAATGCTAAAGTATCACCCAAACTAATTCCTTATGACAAATACAGTATAGCCAATGGAGACACAGCAGCCTATATCCCAAGGGGCTTTCTAAACATGGTCTACATTGTAAGAAGCCTTCCAAAGACCCTAATAATGCAGGGTAGAACACTTCACCCTGTGTCTCACAATTTAAAGTATATGGCTGTGAGAGAAAAGAGAAACAAATCCTCTAGGGCTTACTGAGGGTCTCTTCGTGAATGCACATAAAACACGACCCTGTGGTTTCTCTTTCTAAGGTTCCACCAAGAAAAACACTTTTCGCTCAAAACCTCACTGTACAGATTACTTTAGAGATGCATCTGCGGAAGCCAGGGTTCATGAGGTGGAGGTTTAAATCACATGGTGGCAACAGACAGACTCAGGTCTTAAGTGTATGTATGTGTGGTGTGGTGTGGTGTGGTGTGGTGTGGTGTGGTGTGGTGTGGTGTGGTGTGGTGTGGTGGGTGTGTGGGGGTGTGTGTGTGTGGGTGTGTGTGTGTGTGTGTGTGTGTGTGTGTGTGTTTTCACTCGTTCATTTGTTTATTTATTTTGAGGCAGAATCTTACCAAGTAGCCCAGGCTGGCCTCCTGCCTCAGCCTCCCAAACATTGAGATTACAGGGATATACCATGGTGACTGGCTTCAAAAAGCAAGTCTTCAAATTTGGTATGGAAAGGGATACAGGGTCTGAATCTATGTGCATCTAACTCTACCTATATCAGATGAGTCCTGCTCTCACACTCCTGTAGGACACATTTTATTTATGAATTTTCACTACAGTATCATGAACACATCCAGGACCTCATGCTTGTTAGGAAAACACTCTACATACCACTGAGCAACATCCCCAGCCTTAAGACACATTTTTAAAGCAAACTGAGGTAACAACTTTTTAAATAACTTCATTTGTAAGTACATTTCCAAATAAAATTTGGTACTACTGTGATAAATCTTGTGAGCAGAATTCAATCCAAATAATTATAAAGACCATATCAAAGGAAGGAGCTAAACAAGTATATGCTCAAGATAAAGAAAATTTCATTTTTCACAAAGATCACAAGTAGGGGGGACTTTTTTGAGAATTGAGATTGTTTCCATTTGCCTTCAGCTGACTACAGAATTTTGACCCGCTGATAACCTAAAGTAGGAAAAAGTCAGCAGACTACACCTGAGGCCAATCTACCTGCCATGTAATTTATAAAGGAAGCCTTACTGGAACACACAGTAGCACTAGAAGTTTATATGTTGCTGGTGCTACAATGGTAGAGTTACACAGGAGCATCAGCAATGTACCTAGACACATAGTTCCCAGTTAAGGGTTGGGAAACTATCTCTAGATCACTGGTCCTTATGGAATTACTAATGGCTCCAGCATGGAAAAAGTGTAATTTCACTTGCATGGAGTTGTTCCAATTACATAAACTGGTCAGCAGCTCTGGTCCCCAAAAGCCATTGAACATAACCATTACAACAGAAAAGGAAATCATCATTCAAACATTCTCCACTGACAATTCAGAATAGCACTTATCTGAAATACTTGAGAACATGAGCATCTCAGACTTTAGAATATTTGAAGAGACTTTACCAAAAGCACTTCTAACCTAAAAACCCCAAAATTGAAATGCTCCAAAACCCAAAGCTCTTGAGGACTGATACCCAAAGTGTTTCCTATTTTATTAGAGTATTCCAGATTTCATACTTTCAGATTAAGGATACCCAAGATATCCCCCCACCACCCTTTGATACAAGTGAAAAATCACAGGCCAAGTCAATCTCGGATATGAGCTTTGCAAGGTGTGCTGGCTAGTTTTATGTCAACACAAGCTAGTGTCATCTGAGAGAAGGGAACCTCAACTGAGAAAATGCCTCCATAAGATCCAGCTGTAGGCAAGCCAGTAGATCATGTTCTTAATTAGTGATTTATGGGGGGAGGGCCCAGCCCATTGTGGGTGGAGTCACCCCGGGTTGGCGGTCCTAGGTTCTATAAGAAAGCAGGCTAAAGCCATGAGGAGCAAGCCAGTAAGCAGCATGCCTCCACGGCCTCTGGATCAGCTCCTGCCTCCAGCTTCCTGCCATTTGAGCTCCTGTCCTGATGTCATCAAATACCCTTTCTTCTCCAAGTTGCTTTAGTCATAGTGTTTCATCACAGCCATAGTAACCCTGACTAGGCACCAGGCACAGAGCTTTCAAGCAATGTTTAAGTCTAAATACCCTTAGATCACAGACTGAGAACTCCTTTGCAGAAATTTTTTATGGTTTTGGTGGTTGTTGGTTTTTTGTTCTGGTTTGGTTTTTGTTTTCTGTCTAGGTCTGGGCGGGAGGGTACTTTCTGTTTTTGTCGTATTTTATAAATAAAGACAGTCCACACTGCTAGTATCTAAAATATTTACTAACTGGCCTTTTAAAGAAGTTTGCTTAAGCAGGCATGGTGCTAGGCACCTCCATCTCAGCTCTTACAAAGCTAAAGATAGCTTGAACCCAAGAATTATGTGTCAGCCTGGGCAACAATGTGAGAACTGATCTCAAAAAGGGGAAAGAAAAGATGAGAGAGAGAGAGAAAGTGAGAGGAAGGAGGGAAGCAAGGAAGGAAAGAAAGAGAGCAGTGAGAGGTGTGTCCACCCTGCTTACACAAACCCAGTATTAATATTTAACGATCCCCAATGTTTATTTTCATGAACTGTTGGCACATAGTAGACACCAGAGGCTGAGAACCCTGTCAAGACAATCTGCAGTCTTCCATACACACTGCTAACAGTAGAGCACATTTAAGCATCTCCTAGAAAGGAAGGCAGATTCCACACAGGACATGAATATTCACTTTATGCTTTAGATAGATGATGTCTAAGGATCTCGAATAGTTTAAGAAAAATCACACAAGTAAAAACTGTATGTTAACACTGCTACCAAAATGTGAGAACAAATGAAACTTCCAGGTAAAAGATAAAAACCTCCATGAGAACAGTTTCATTGATTCATACTTACTCCTTCATTTCTTTGGATGGGGAATTACATGCAGGAAGGAATGCTGCTGGGCTACTTAATTTATCCAGAGTACACGCTGTTCCTATGGCTCGTACCACTAACCCAGACTCGCCTTCCAGATCAAAACACTGCAAGTACCCAACAACTGCATTTCCTCTCATCTCAAGTACTTTCAAGCCAATCTTTCTCTGTAATTCACCTACAGAAAGAAAGAAACTCATTTTTAATTTCATATCTCTATATTATATACCTTTAAAAGAAAGATATAGTAGACATACAAAAACAAAAGTTTAATAATCATAGATTCTCAGAATTTGAGGAGAACTTAAGAGTTATCTGGTCCACGCTTTCAGGTAGTGGTGCACACCTTTAATCCCAGCACTCGGGAGGCAGAGCCAGGTGGATCTCTGTGAGTTCGAGGCCAGCCTAATCTACAGAGCAAGTTCCAGGACAGGCTCCAAAGCTACACAAAGAAACCCTGGTTCAAAAAAACAAAAACAAACAAACAAAATCTCAAGTATGATAGCATGCACCTATAATCCCAGCAGTGGGGAATTACTGGCTGGAGAATCCCTAGGACTTGCTGGCCAGCCACTCTGGCCAATTGGTGAGCTCCAGATTCAGTGAGAGACCCTGCCTCAAAAACACAAGGTGGAAAGTGATCAAGGAAAAAACCAGATGTCAACCTCTGACCCACACATGCACACACATATGCAACCACACACATGCACATATACACTCACATAAACAGAAACAAGCTCCATGTCTACTGGCATTTATAGACTGCTGCCCAGGCAAGTGGTAACGGAGGGCAGAGGAGCTGAGTACTCAGTTCTCAAGAAAGCACTATGCAGAGGTAACGTCTGAACAGCGATCAGAGCAAAGCTCCATGGCTTGCCTAAGCTACGACTGCAAGGGACACTAAGGGAGGACAAGTGCTCGAGTCCTCCCGAACCGCCATACCTGACCTTCACATCACACCACGTACAAGTGTCCTCTGCTACTAGTCAAGAGGGATCCCGGGGGCCAGAGAACAACTGAATCAACAAAGAGTTTGTCCTGCAATCATAAGGACCTGAGTTCCACTCCCAGAACCCATGTTAAAAAGACGATGAGGAAGAGAAGAGGAAGAGGAGGAGAAATAGGTGGCCCACGTTTGTAATGAGAACACTGAGGAAGTGAATTCCTAGAGATCAATTAGAAAGCCAAACTAGTCTGGTGAGTTCTAGACCAACCCAAGACCCTGACTAAAAAAAAAAAAAAAAAAAAATTTTAAATAGTGCCTGAGGAATACCTGAAGTTGTTCTCTGGCCTCTACAACAATGCACACACCTGCATGTCCACATGTTCATGTGCACGCACACACACACATACACACAGTGAACTCACTCATCTGATTCAGATGCCCACTTGTTAAAGGTGTTTAATGGGATGGTACCTAGGATAAGTAATCAACTCCTATAATTTACAGTCTTGGTTGTGAAATTTCATGTATCATACGAAAAGAAAGTGAAAATATTAAGACTAAGTTAACAGTAATTTTAAGTCTAAGTAATCAACAGCTGCTTTACTAGAATACCTGACATTAAAGAAATAAGTCTCTGTCTGGCCTCATTTGATGCCCTTGGTGTGCGAATACGATCAATCCATTGATATTCAGGATCTTCATTGACCACAAGTTCTTCTACAAATCCATGGATCACCACAGCTCTGTAGCACTTTGGAATAGATGTTGCTGTTAAAACAAATTACTAATTATCCTCCTATTAACCACAAAGCCAAACTTAAATTTAGAAAAAAAATATAAATCCAAACCAAAGAAGAAATAAAAAAATAAAAAGTATCTGTATAGTTTTTGTTTTAGATATATAAAGCAGGAATATCTATTACATAACCTCAACACATTGTAAGAGCTCTCAAACAACCTTTTAAGATGTGTTTTATCCTAAAAATAATTTCCTGTCATGAGGCCTCTCACTTTCCTCACGTAAGAATAGCAAATATATTGGGGCTGGAGAAATGGTTCAGAATTAAGAGCACTGGCTGACCCGGGTTCAATTCCCAGCACCCTTAGGGCAGCCCATAACTGTCTGTAACTCAAGGTCCAAGGGACATGACACCCTCACACCAATGCACATAAAATAAAATTAAATAACTTTTTTTAAAAAAAATGAATAGCAAATATAAACTGTACTTTTCTGATCCAGAGTATGGCTATAGACATTAAATCACTGTTCAATACAAAGTTTAAGAAAATCAAAATATCACAGAGTACCACATAAATCTGTACTATTAAAAGTAAATTTAAGTTTATAATAACAAAATGAAAGTTGGCCAGCTGATGCTAACATTATAGGCAGAATGTTCTTTCCATCTCACAGCTCCTTTCCAAACATGTTGAGGAGTCCCACAGCCCCTCGTTCCTAACAGAATCTATGCCATATAACCAACTTTTGTAGTAGTCACGTACTAATTAATAGAGCCACTGAATATGAAAATCATTTAAATAAATGTATCATTGGGTTTAAGTAAAATCTAGTCAGATTCAAAAGGGGGAACATCCACACCAAACTAGTCGCTCAAAAAAATGTATTTATGCACTGAGGATGACTACTTGGGGATGCTTGACCCACTAACAGTGACTGGGATGAGCTTCAGAATAGATCCACAATGGTCACTGTCCTTGGGCCTCACGTGTTCAGGCTATAGACTGCTCCATAGACCATCCACAGTTCTCCCCTCATTCAGCATTCTATACCACAGCAAAATGCCTTGGGATTTTTAAACAAAAATTTCCAAGAACTTGTAAAAATTAGCTATCATTTACTCTAAAAATCAAATAAACAATCACAGAGTTATAGTGACTGTTTCTAGAAATTTAACAATTTTCTCTCTGTTATAAAAACCAAACCCTAATACTTTTTCCATTAATCCATCTGAGTATTGGTTTTTCATATTTAAAAATTATTAAATTCTCCTGTTAAACAAGACAATGCATTTACTTACTGCAAAAGAATTTGACTCCACATGATGACTGTCTAAATCTGTTTAAATCATTAAAGAGGTCTACTTTGACAACCACATTGATTTCTCCACGGATACCTACAGATTTAAAAAGAAAATCAAGTTTCTAAGTTAAGAAAACAGCATACAATAACCCATGACGCAAACAGATGTAATTACTGATCTTCAAGTAATGTATTATCGTTAACAGTAAGGTTAGCTTTACTTCCTGGATATTCTCACTCCCAGCTGGTCACTGGATACACTGAAGCTAAGTGTAACAGCCTGAGGAAAGCATCATGCCCACTATTACCTAACGGCTCACCCACTTGAGCCAAGACTTCCTGAAAGAAGCCCCATTTTAAATGATGACAGCAGTGGTGGAAAGACTTGCTGAGTCCTAAGAGACTCGACCCACTAAACATTCACTGTGCTCACATCAACCCAGCAAGATCATTCCTACAGTAGTACCATTCCCATTTTAAAGAAGAAATTAGTATTTAATTAAAAGTTTACCAATTCACATAGTGTTGGTAACTAACAAAGACAAGGGTAAGGGCAAGAATAAAAAGTCAGTTCTTTGTAATAGCAAGGATAGACTCCTAATCCACTAAGACTCTGATTTAACATGAGAAGTTTTATACATGGGCTTTCAGAACATGCTGCAATAAAAAGGAAATGACCTAGCCCTTACTGCTAAACATTTATTATATAGCTTTACTCGACTGTCTTGATCTCTTGTCAACTCAGTGCTGATGGAGAAAGGCCTTCTAAGAAAAGCCTTTACTAATTTACTGAAACAAGAAGAGATATTTCAAACACAGAGCCCATATTAAGCCAATCAGAAACTATCTTTAATGTTCAATGTTGGGAAACTTCCATGCACATAGGTTTGTATTGCTTTAATCCAGGCCCATAATTAATTACCTCTTTAGCATCACCGACTGACCAGTGAGCTCCCAGGATTTGTCTGACCCTACCTCTCGAGTTCTGGGATTACAGAAGATGCCATGTTTGTACATGGGTGCCGGGGATCTGAACTCAGTCTCTTGTTCTTATATCACAGTCTCTTTAACGACTGAGCCATTTTCCCACTCACTCCCTTTGAAACAGGGTCTCTCTAAACCTGAACTCACTGACGTGGCTTGATGACCTGCCAGCCAGAGGACTCTGCTGTTATTCCTCCCGATACTGGTATGCCCTGCTTTGCATAGCTTCTGAGAATCAAACTCAAGTCCTCATTCTTGTACAGCCAGCACTTTGGTTAACTAAGCCATCTCCTGGACTTCGCAGCGCATCCTTTAACTACAATAGCGTTTGATTGTATTTACTTCCTGACCATAAAGACAACATATAACACACTCTAGAAAACAAAGGGTGAGGGGAGAAGAGAAAGGGAATCATTTAAAATTCAGAATGGAACTGTGCAAGCACAAGCAAGACATCATGCATTCTACCAAATGTTCTAATGTTATTACAGATTAAAATTGGGACCATTATATTTTATAACGTAAATTTTGCAACTCCGAGTATATCACACTGGTGTACCTGTTTCACTGTTTTCTGAAAACTTCAGTTTCTTCTGCTGTAAAACAGGGCCTATAATAGGATCTAACCTATCTTAAAATCCCATTTCTCAACCTGTTTTATCATTTTGAATGTTAATAAATAATAGGATACCGATAAAGTCACAGTGAATTTATACACAAATGTCTTGCTTTATTACAAACATCTCACTTCTTTACTGCTATCCCTCTATCAGTGGAACCGCCAGGTCAGGAAAAAGAAATGCAGCAGAAGAAGCAAGGTGGGGCCATTTGTGTCAGCCCTAAGCAGCACAAGCCCTCAAAAGCAACCATACAATCAGAAGAGTAGATCTCAGAGCTTTGGTCATAGGACCCCTTTACAATCTAAAAACTATTGAGAATTTCAAAGAATTTATAAAGATTATTATCTATCAATATGTACCATAATAAAATTAAGATTACCAAATTAAAAAAATTAATCATTGCTTTACTTACAATAAATGAGCATGAACTTTTTTTTAAATTTATTTATTTATTATATATACAGAAGAGGGCGCCAGATCTTGTTACAGATGGTTGTGAGCCACCATGTGGTTGCTGGGAATTGAACTCAGGACCTCTGGAAGAGCAGTCAGTGCTCCTAACCTCTGAGCCATCTCTCCAGCCCTGAACTTTTTATAAAAAGAGTTATTTTCTTTTTTTTTTTTTTGGTTTCTCGAGACAGGGTTTCTCTGTAGCTTTGGAGCCTGTCCTGGACTAGCTCTGTAGACCAGGCTGGCCTCGAACTCACAGAGATCCTCCTGCCTCTGCCTCCCGAGTGCTGGGATTACAGGCGTACGCCACCACCGCACGGTAAGTTATTTTCTTAAACAGAACAATTAGTGACTAGAGTGCACTGTGACATCTTCACACATCTCTCCACAGTCCTGTTAATGAGTCTTCCTTCAGCTCTATGCTGTGCCCTAACTCCTCTACCACAGCACATGTCTATGAGAAACTGAATAAAAACAATGAATGACACAATCACTGTGCTAAAAATAGCTTAACCACAAAACCCACAGCAGCATTTCAGGGACTGCAGGTGCTCCTAGACCGACAGGCTAGCCTTGACCTCCTAGTCAGCCTATCTACCAAGTACTGGGATTAAAGGCATGCACCATCATTTCTGGCTAAGAATCCAGCTTTAAACAACAAAAAGGCTTTAGGAATCTTTCAGAAAATAAATATCAATATTAATCAGTTTAAAAACATGTCTTAAAAACATAGAATAACAATGTTATTCTATATTTTCCTTTTTTTTTTTTTTTTTTTTGTCATTGATAGATACCATCCTGGAGTATAATGCTGGCTAGAAAAATGCTCCACCAGAGCCAAACCCAACCCTCAATACAGCTTTTAAATAACACGTTTACTTCCTCTGTCACACGGAGTCAGCAGGCATTTTAACTGTGTTCAGAGAAATGCAGATTCTCTCAGCAACACTTGGCTACTTGTCTATTTTTCAAGGTATCTTTTAGGAATATTTTAAAAAACACAGTGTAGTAGAAAAGGTAAACAGAGAAGATTAAGACTGCATTTCATTTTCTTCCAATGCTACTCCTTACCATGTATGGTGTCATAAATTGGGAACCACCCTGAGATGACTGTTGCAGCTTCACTATACAGTAAAGGATCGATGTCAATGTACACCTTGCCAATAGCATCGTTTGCACTGTACGTATCGTGGTCAAGAACTGTGATCTGCAGAGGTTCATCTTGTAAGTCTTCATCATCCACCTAAAAGTACACTCTGAAATTAAATCTTACACCTTTGAAATATTAAGTATCACAAAGCTACACACTACCAAACCATAAAGGCATGGTAGGGATTTATCTGTAAAGAGATTAGCATACTCAAGTGTGGTAACTAGGCCCAACACAATAAACCAGTGGTAGAGTATCTGCCTAACATATATACTACAAGGCCTTAAATGCAATTCCAGAACTACAGAAAGTAAACACCTCCAAGGAAAAAAAGAAACACACACACACACACACACACACACACACACACACACACACACACACACACTGGAGACAGGGTCTTTCTATGTAGCTCTGGCTGTCTTTCTATGCCCACTAAAAGACTACATTTTCCAGCCTGTCTTGCAAATGGTAAGTTTCAGGCACAACTAGTACCCAGGGCATGGTAAGGTGGGAAATCTCTTGAAGGGATCCATCTCCTGGAAACCTTCAAAGAAAGGCTACTTCAGTTCCTGCAACTGAATCCCTTGGTAGAAAGCTCAGACACAGCCAAGCTGCTTGGAAGTGGTTCTTCTGAGAATCATAGGCACACCCCACATGGAGATCATTAGAAATGGTAACCACTGTCCAATATGACTATTTCCCAGTCAAATATCTTATTGGCTGTGAGCTAAAGTATAAATAGCTTTTCAACCTGCAGTTTTGTTTATTTAGCATATGTAGTAGTTGGAATAGGAATGGCCCCATAGTCTCATATATTTGAATGTTTAGTCACCAGAGAGTGGCACTATTTAAAATGATTGCAGTCTCAGTCAGTCTGTGTCTATGTGTGTCTCTTCCTCTCCCTCCCCTTCCCTCTCTCTGCAAATCAGGATGTATCTCTCAGCTACTTTCTCTAGAACCATGCCTGCTCCCATTTAGTCCATGATGACAATGGGCTAAACCTCTGAAACTATAAGCAAGCCCCCAATTAAATCCTTTCTTTTATTAATATTGCCTTGATTGTGGTGTCTTCTCACAGCAATAGAACAGTGACTAAGTCAGAGGTTAGTACCAGGAATCGGGTATTGCTGTGACCCACCACACCACAGTGCTTGTTGACAGAATGTGGACTTTGGATTAGGAAAGCAGTTTGAATATTTTATGTGGTGATTAATGGGACATAATAGTAGACGAATGGAAGACAGTGGTGCTGAGAATGATGTAGATTATGATGGCCTTGCTTGATAAGTGTCAAAGAAGGAGAATATTAGCAAATGGGTTAGAGACTGTTCTTGAAATATTTTGGAGAAGAATGTGGCTGCTTTTTGCCCTTGTCCAAAAAAAACTGCTAAATTGAAGAGTTTGGGATTAATGGCATTGGCAGAGGAGATTTCAAGATAGCCTAGTATTGACTCTGTCATGTGGTTATCAAGTGATAGTTCTTATGCAGATCTGTAATTAAAAGCTATGAAAGGAAAAATACAAAAGTACAGTTTGAGGAAAAAAGGAGCTCCAGGAAGTGTAATGGAGCTGAGTCCAGTGTGCAAGGAGATAAAAAGTTTAAACAAAAGCCTGATGCTAAATGGAATAAAGGGAGTGATGACCTCAGGGCAAGACCCCACTCGGTTCAGCTTCCAACTTGTGAAAAGTAATTTAGAAAAACTTAAGCAGTGAAGGAAACCATCGAAAACAGAAAACTTATGAAAATGTATTTGAACGAGGGGGCTATACTCCAGCCCCAGCTAGTAGAAGAACTTGGCAGCTTTGGCCATGTAGTTCTAGCTTATGAGTCAAGAATACAAAAAAGGGTTGTGGAATCTCCCTCCGTGGCTAAGGAAAGCTGCTGAGACCAAGTGTGAGTCAGGGTTGTCTCTGCATAAAGGCCCAGAGAGGTCATTGTGTGAAGCTGTGAGGGTAAAGCCTGGATTGCCTTGGAGACCTCAAGATGTTGGAGATGCCAGAATTGTGGGATACCTGCCAAGGAGAACTGCAGACCAGGTATGGAACTAGCCCAAGAGAGAGAAGTGTGATGCAATCAACAAAACTGAAAGGAGTTGGAGATCCGAAAAGTGCTTTGATATCAGACATAAAAATGTATAGTTTGGAGTTTGCCCTGATGATTTTACATGCTGTTTTTGTCTAGTATTTCTCCACTATGTTCCCTTAGCCCACTTTTGGACTGGTAATATGCATTATGTGCCATTATATGTTAGAAGTATGTGATCTGCTTTTTTTAATTTTGATTTTACCAGAGATTACAGTTAAGAGATTGTCATGAGTCTCAGAAGAAACTTCAAACTTCGAACTTTTAAACACTGCTGAGACTGTGATAGACTATGGGGACTTTTGTAATGTATTTTTTCATTATAATATGGCTATAAGACTATGGGGGCCAGGGAATAGAATATGGTGTTTTGAATAACAATGGCCCCCACAGGCTTATCTATTTGAATGCTTATACACTAGGGAGTGGTACTATTTGAAAGGATTAAGAGGATTAGGAAGTGTGGCCTTCTAGAAAGAAGTGTATCACTGGGGGTGGGCTTTAAGGTGTCAAAAGCCCACACCAAGTTCAGTCTATCTCTGCCTGTGGATCAGGATGTAGCTCTCAGCTACTCCTCTAGCACCACACCTGCTCCTACTATGAGGATAATGGACTAAACCTCTGAAACTGTAAGCAAGCCTGAAAAATGCTTTCTCTTTTAAGTGTTGCCTTGGTCACGGTGTATCTTCAAAGCAACAGAACAGTGACTAAGATAGCATACCTATACCACTTACACCTCTATATTATCTAAAGGATGCAACTGTCTCAAAATGCCAATATTCAAACCACTTCATGCCTAACTCATTTAATATCATCCACTTTCACTGGTGCCAGCTCATATTAACATACACATAACTTTCCTATATGAACACATTATTATAGCCACCCTCTGAAAGGATACACACTGAGGAAAATGGAAGCTCAAAATGGGCAGCATGTGTGCAGACATGTATACATTACCAAGTACCAAGAACAGGAATTCTATTTTCTCCATTTGGACCTCAGTATTTCACAACAGGCAGCTAGCCAGCATCCCAACTCTTATAGAATAAGCTTTCTGGCACTAAAGGAGAGATCACAATCCTGCCATTGACCAGGAACAAAGCAGTGTGATTTCCTTCCTTCTCTGGTAAGTTGGAAGGCTAGTAGCAAAACTAAAGCAACCTTCAGATCAGTCAACACTCTGCTGCCCCTCATTCTCTTTCTTTAAAGGGCACAGGGCTACATTTTACCCAGGCTTACACAATGACTGCAAAGCAAGGCTCAGAAAAGAAGACACAGGAATAATTCTCTGCACAACATAGGACCACAATGGAGATATCGAGGAGCAAAAGTGCACTAGTATATTTTAAGTGAAAGCTTCTTCAGTGCTTCATTACCCTGTCCCCAAAACGTACAACAGTGGAGTTGGACATGTCAGAAACTGACACAATCCACTTAAAAATGAATAATACGGGCGGTGGTGGTGCATGCCTTTAATCCCAGCACTTAGGAGGCAGAGGCAGGCGGATCTCTGTGAGTTCGAGGCCAGCCTTGTCTCCAAAGCAAGTTCCAGGAAAGGCACAAAGCAACACAGAGAAACCCTGTCTCAAAAAACCAAAAAAAAAAAAAAAATAGGGTTGGGGATTTAGCTCAGTGGTAGAGCACTCGCCTAGCAAGCGCAAGGCCCTGGGTTCGGTCCTCAGCTCAAAAAATAAATAAATAAAACAATAAAAAAATAAAAATAAATTAGAATTAAAAATGAATAATAGGTACACAAAGGGAAAAGGCAGATACTACCAGGAGGTAGCCAGGTACATGATGTTTTTTTCAGAGAGCAAGCATAAAGAAGCTACAGAGCTAGAAAGACTAACACGTCCTAGACAGAACAAGAGAGACTGGATTAGGTTAAGGGAGAGATACTCCAGAAGTCATCAACATCCCATGATGCCAAGAAAGGATCACTACTGCACAGGAGACAAAGTGCAGGGGGAAAGGCGGAGGAGAACACAGACCTGGATGAGGAAATGGGAAGCACCTCCACCTTAGAAAAGATCTCCAGGTGCAGGTGTACACTTGGACATGAGCACTCCCCAACCCTCTCCACCCAATCCTTCCATCTCAGAAACTGCTACTTAGCCAGGCTCTTCTGTACCAGAACCTCAACTTCTGCCCCACATTCATCATCCTTGACCCTCTGTGAACCGACAAATCCCATAGACTCACAACTGCTTCCAATAACCCACAGCAATCACAGCCAATGAGAATTAATCCCTAGTCTTGGTATATAGCTCACATATAGCCCCTGTGCTGACTTTTTAAAGAAAGAGAGAGAGAAAGAGAGAGTGTGTTCACAGGTGCACATGAGAGTACAAGTGGTCAATGAGGCCAGAAGACAGCATTGGTTCCTCAGGAGCTCTCTAGGCAGTTGTGAGCTGCCCACATGAATGCCAGGTCTCCAACTCAGGCACATCACCTGGAAAAGTGGCCAGTGCTCTTAACCTCTAAGCCATCTCTCCAGCCCGGGCTGACTTGTGAAAAGTGCTAAGGCTCTTAAAGGAGAAAGAAGTCTCTTAACATATGGGGATTCAACATCTGAATTTCTACACATACAGAAAAGAAATTAGCTAGCCACTTACCTCATACCACTAAAGAAGTTAACTGAAAATTAATCAATGACCTATATATAAGAGCTAAACCATGAAATTCTTAGAAGAAAACACATGGAGTGGGTTTTTAATACCAAAAGCATAAACAGCAACATGAATCTGTATGTACTGAACTGTATCAAAAGAATCTGTACATCAAAAAAATTATTAAAAAGTAAAACCTACTGAATAGAAAAAGCATCTACAAGTGGTATATGATAGGAACAGATATTAAAAATATATAAAACATATAAAGCCCAAAGCTCAATCCCTAGTACAAATACACATATGAATACACACACACACACACACACACACACACACACATATGAATACACACACACACACACACACACACACACACACACAGAACTTCTACAATTCAATAATAAAAAAGTCAATAATTTAAAAAAAAAACTGGGTGGTTTTTTATCCTTTAATCCTAGTACTTGGAAGGCAGAGGCAGGTGGATCTCTGTGAGTTCAAGGCCAACTAAGGCTATATAGAGAAACCCTATCTCAAGGGGGGAAAAAAGCCCTTGGGGCTGGAGAGATGGCTCAGTGGTTAAGAGCTCTGGCTGTTCTTCGAGAGGCCCTAAGTTTAACTCTCCAAGCCTCTTTGGGCACCATGAACATACACGGTGTTTAAACATGTAGATAAGCAAAACAACTATACACATAAAATAAATAAAGTTTAAAAACAAATGTCTGTGATCCCAGAACTCTGGAAATAGAAGCAGAAGAACCAGAAATTCAAGGTCATCCTCAACTACATGATGAGCTCCATCATAAGCAAATTCAAAGAAACAGGAAGCAGATCAGAAGTTACCAGGGTCTAGAAAAAAACGGGAATAGAAATTATGGCTCAAAGAGTACAGTTTCTGTTTAGGGTAATAAAAACGTTTTGGAAATAGTAGTAATGTTTCCAAAACACTGTAAATGTAGTTAGTACTATTAAGGTGTACCTAAAATGAAGCTGGAATGCATCAGCTATGTGGGAGGCTGAGGCAGAAGGGTCTCAGTTCAAGGCCAGCATAGATAATATTCCAAGACTTGGCCTCAAAACAAAAAATACAAAACTGGTTAAAATCAGGCATGGTGTCAGATGCCTATAATCCTAGTACTTGGGAGGAGGATCAGGAGTTCAAGACCAACCTTAGTGACATTATAGATATAAAGTAGTTAAAAGAAGATGACTTTGTTTCTAAGTGTGTATACTGTTCTTCAGATTTGATACACACTAAGACCCAAAGAAAACTTCAAGAGCATAATGCCTATGAGGAATGCATTTTTCTCCTACATTAGCATATATTTTAACTATGATGTAATACTTTAAAAGCTCAATATTCCAACCAGGTGGTGGTGGAATACACCTTTAGGCCCAGCACTTGGGAGGCAAAGACAGATGGATTTCTGTGAGTTCCAAGCCAGTCTGCTCTACAGGACAGTCAGGATGGTTACACAGAGAAACCCTGTCTCAAAAAAACAAACAAAAACAAAAAACAAACAAACAAACAAACAAAAAAGTTCAATATTCCCAATAAACAAAAAAGGAACTACTTCTCAGGTATAAAAACTAGTATACTCAAAGTAGAAAGTCTTTATCATTCCCAGGAGAAAAGGGTACACCCAAACAACAGAGATATTCAACAGCTTACCTCAAATTTAAACCACTCCGAGTTCCACTGAGGATTGAGTGACTTGAGGTACACATCTGTCTTAAAGGTTGTATTACCAAATTTTACCTAAAAAAAAAAAAAGAAGAAGAAGAAGAAGAAGAAGAAGAAACTATTCAAATACAAATACCCAAAACCAGGAGTAAATTCTAGGCTGTGAGTGGTGGCACACGCCTTTAATCCCAGCACTCAGAAGGCAGAGGCAGAGGAGTCTGATCTCTAAATTCAAAGCCAGTCTGGTCTGCATAGGGAGGTTACCTACAAAACTGGGAGGGGGGTGTTTCAGGGAGGGGTAGCAAATGTTAGTAGCAGCTACACCAAGTGAGGGTTAGCAAAATGAAGGGAAAAAGACAGTCATCCTAAAAAAAAAAAAAAAAAAGAAGGTTGGTCTGCCCAGGTAAGCAAGCAGGATACAAGGAACAAAGGATCGCCTACTGGTCTACCTGACCAGCTCCACAGAAAACAGAAAACATGCTTCCTGACATCAGCCCTGAGGAAGGAGCTGGCATGTCTACTTGAGGGAGAACAGCTACAACAAAATCAGAAGGTAACGAAGACATTCTCTTAGCATCTAAGCAAGAGAAGCCAGAAACACACGCATTAATCAAGGACAGAGTAATGGACTCCTTGTTCTCTAACTTGCTCACGTTATTATTTTTACACCCCTTACCTGTGCACACAGCAGTCAGTGATAGACTACTGTATTTTATGTTCACTTCCTCAAGAACAATCAAAGGAGCTGTGGGGAGAGACTATTTCAGTCCACAGTAATCCTGGCATGCACTAAATCACAAAGGCCCAAAACTAAAGAGGGAAGAGAGCAAGTTAAGCCCCTGGTATTTGCTCCTCCACCCCCGAAAAAAGCAACTGAAAGCTCAGAGTGGATTTGGAAGTGGTCAAGAAGCCTGAGAACAACATACCAAAAGCAGCTTCCTAACCTGCCTCTACAATTCTAAATTCAATCTTTTTTTAAAGGCTCTTTTAATAAAAATTTTAGCCACATTCATTGTGTGTGTGTGTGTGTGTGCGTGTGTGCGTGTGTGTGTGTGTGTGTGTGTCTGTGTGTGTCTGTATTCTACTGCGTAGGTCCCAGGCAGGCGTTAAACTGAGGTCCTCAGGCTTGCCAGAGGACACCTTTACCCACTGCCACCACAAAAACCTTATCTTATCTATCTTAGAGATTGCTGCAAAGAACTTTTTGAGTTTTGTCCATGGTGACGATAAAACGGAGGATCTTACCCATTTCACCACTGAGCCACAACATGCCCTGCTCATGAACAACCAGCTTTACTGTTTAGTCTTCACATCATAAAGGAGAAATTCCCTCAGCCAACACAACTTGACCCAATACTTGATCTGTTAGTCTAGCAAATTCTGTTACATCACAGAATCACTAAAAACTTAAGTTCAGTAGGAAAACGAATTGTGAGCCTGACTACCTGAGCTTCATGCCCAGAACTCATGCATGACTTTTACAATGAAATATAGAAACATGCACTTGTCTTTAAAGGTAATGCTTTTAAATACAGGTCTACTATTTATAGTTTAACATCAGTTTCTGCATAAACTACACTGATAGGACCTGTGATCTGGGGTATATGTATGTGGTGGCACAATTCAAAATTGGTTGTAATATTTTTAAATTTTTAATTTTAATTTACATTTTAATGTAAACACAGAATTCTATTTTTAATCTTTTCTCCTAATTCAAGGGCAATTATCAGTGACTATTTCTATAAATCTTTATATAGCATTAACTTTTAAAACTCAGTTTATCAATTTACACATAAATTACAATAATAAATGCAATTGACAAAAACCTATCTGGTTAAACACAAGTGTTCCTACAGTATATTAGACAAAGGAGGAGACTCCGAGTACACTAGAGAGCAGTTTATAGTATGGCAGCGTGCAGAGTCTCAGAGACAACAATGGTCAGTAGGAACTAGTTGAGAGGGCTGCTAAACAGACTTCTTGCCCTGACTTCAAGACTGCTTAGCAATCTGAACCTCCTTCACCAAATGGGATTTATTTCTCAATCTATTCAACACCAACTCTCCCTCCAAGTATATGTGTTTTACACCTGGCTTCACCTTCACCGGGTTTGTCCTAGTCACTCAAAAAGCACTTTTCTATGTACCTATGGACATTTAACTATCCTCCAGATGCAGCACCAAAAGTTCTCGTAACTTGCCAAGTATGGCAGTGTGCATCTATAGCCTGAGACTGGCAAGGCAAGAAGGAGGGAGATGGGTTTCTCCTTAGGAGCTGGACACCTAGGTTCCGTTATCTCCCTCTCCTGGGAGCTTATAATACTTACAGTCCACATCCTATAACTTATTCCTTTAACTGCAATCCTTTATTATCCCCCTTCTCCTGCTCTAATTTTCTCCTTCCTGCTGGATTATTCCTATTAGACAAATATGCCCGAGAAGCTTATTTCCTTAATTACTAAAAGCTATATACACATTAAGGACCACAGCTTTCTCTCCTCTCTTCAAAGCCATATTTCTTTAACAGTTGCCAATTCATGCTGCTTTCTCACTCCAAGTATCCCAATTCTCTGGAAGTCCTTAGACTGTAAGCTTCAACTTCACAAGAGTAGTAAGGTCCACAGTGACCCATCTAGACAACTCCATGTTTTCTTAATTGCTTCAAGGTGTTAATACTTGAGGACTGCGACTGGAGAGATGGTTCAGTGGCTAAGAGGTGTTCTTGCAGAGGACCTGGGTTTGATTCCCAATACCTACATGGCAGCTCACAGCTGTCTTCAATTGCAGTTCCAAAGGACTGATGCTTTCTTCTGATCCCCTTGGACATCAATCAAGCATGTGGTGTACATATATACATGCAGGCAAAACATTCATACACATAAAATAAATCATTTTTTAAAACTTCGGGCTTCCTCTTTCTCCAACCTAAGCCATCACTCATTATTTTCCTTACTTTTCACATACCCATCAATAGTTTCCTCCCCTTTATGCTCCTACTCAACTGACTTGTTTTTTGGGACAGTCTCACTATATAGCTCTGGCTGGCCACAAACTCAGAAATCCACCTGACTTTGCTTCTGGAGAAAAAGACATGCACCACCACACCCCATCTTCAAATGACCCCATCTTCAGTGTCAAGTTTTTTCAAGGACAGATATATCCTGCTTCTCTAACAAGTTAGAGGACAGGACCAACCCCTAAGTGGGTATTAGAAATTTCTTTTATTACACTAATTAACTGACATTTCTCTATGTGTATATGTATGTTTGTGTGTGCCCATGTGCCTGTGAAGGTCAGAGGACAACTTCTGGAAGTCAGCCCTTTCCTTCCACCATACATACAGGTTTGGAGACTGAACTCAGTTGCCAGACTTGGCTACAAGCACCACTGCATGCTAAACCATCTCACTAGCCTCAAGTTTGAGAAATTTCTAGCCTTGTTTTAGAGAAAGTGAGACAGTACATAAGATCAGAACACTGGGTATACTGCAATGCAAGACTCCCAACAGTGATTTTCCCCGTGTCATGGTTTTTAATAGCCTAATAGATAGTCACATGACTAAAAATCTAAAGCCAGGCAAGGCTGCACAAGTCTGTAATCCCAGCACTTGGAGATCTGGAGACTTCAGAGCCAGCCTGAGCAACACAGTAGGACTGTCTCAAAGGAAATCTACCTAGACTCTAAGTTAGTTTTACAGATCAGAGTTTTATGATAAGGGTTTTTTGGGGTTTTTTTCCTCATTTTTATTTACATGTATGGATGTTTTGTCTGCATGGATGTCTGTTTACCACATGCATGTCTGGTGTCTGTCAAGCCCAGAGAGGGAGTCAGATTCCCTGGAACTGGAATTACAGACATGGTGAATGGTCATATGGGTGCTGGGAATTAATTGAACCAGGGTCCTCTGAAAGATAATCAGTGCTCTTAACCACTGAGCTTTCTCTCCAGCCCCTACAACTGTCTTATTCACATGATTTTATCCACAAGAGACATTCCCAGACCAATTTTCTCACCATCTAGAACACTATTTAATTATATTACATATAAATTACCTCCTCCTCCCAAAAGGAGAAATTATTGTTGCATTCATCACTATATCCCTGGCATCCACTACAGTGTCTGATATATACCTGAGCTCAAAAACTAGCCAATGACCCAATCTGATTAGTTCCCATTTTTTACTACATTTATAAATACTTCAATACTAAAATAACACATAGACATAGACACACACACACACACACACACACACACACACAAACTGTGTCATACTAACCCAGTGCTCACTTTATCATGATTACAGATAAATTATGTTTTCTATGAATATGGTTCAAGAGAGACTTCAAAATATGTGATACAGGGTCAGCTAGATAGCTCAGCAGGTAAAGACCTTGCCACACAGCCTAACAACCTGAATTTGATCCCTGAAATCAACAGGAGAAAACCAACTCCCAAAAATTGTCCTTTGACCTCTATTCTCAATCTGTAGCATGTGTACACACACACACACACACACACACACACACACACACCATATACATATATACACAAATAATATTTTTAAAAAGCCAAGTGTGGTGGCACTTGGGAGGCTGAGCTAGGTGAATCTCAGAGTTCCATGACACCAGGCTACACAAAGAAATACTGCCTCAAAAAATAAACAAATAAAAGCAAAATATGTTTTATTAAAGGGGATGTAGGTAACATGAATTGGAGCACTTTTAATCTACAACTCAACCAAGAAAATAATTTTTAAAAAGTGCTTGATCTCACAGAATTGAGCAATGCTGGCCTCACTTCGAATTCAAACTGCTCTTTTGAACATCAGTCACAAATCTGATTTCCTCTTTGACAAATGTTATAAAAGACATCTCAGGTCTAACATGTCCAAATGGAAACTGTCTCCTCAGTCCATCCATATCCTCCTGCAAAGCTCAGAAAATGACTTGTCTACTCCAGAAAGCTAGGTATTGCCTTAGTTCTCCTTTGCTTGGTCCCTGGCTCCAATCTACCAACAAATGCTCTAATCTACTTTCAAAATAGATTTGGAATTTATCCACTTCTTTCCATTACCAAATCCACCATGTGGACCTATTTGAACTACAACAGACTCCCCATTGGATACAACATGCTACAAATCAACTGCCATTTAATAAAGTTACCCACTGAATGTATAAAATTCAAATCTTAACCATAGTCTTGCAGCACCAGCCACTTGACCATTTCCCCCCTGTGCCTCATACTGCTCTCGCTCCTTTTCCTAAAAGATGTCTACTACATACTCCTTCACTCCCATAATGCATCAGTCTCCTCCAGCTTCTCTTCTGCCTCCTCATCCTTTTACACAAACTATCGTCTCTCAGTAGCTGATGCTTCCCTCCAACAGGTGTTTGCTTGATTGATCCTGATTATTCAACCTAAAATTGATGTCCCTTATCATTCTCTATTGTATTCTCTTGTGGCACTCATAACAATCTTTTCCTAATTTTAATTTCAATATAATTTCCTAATTAAATACTTAATAAGTTCTTTACTTTTTAAATGTCCTAGTCACCAAGATAAAAGTTCACTAAAATCAGAAACCAACTCCTTCTCATAAATCATCATACATAATCAGCTAGACCCAAAATAGCCCAGGGCCGGGCAAACAACCACCAGTGACTAGTTACTGGAAGGGCTGGGTTTGATGGCTCATGTCTGTGACCCCAGCTGCTCAGAGGGCCAAGGGAGGAAGATTTTATTTTTATGTTTTTTATTTATTTTTGAGATAGGGTCTCAATATGTATCCCTAACTGGCCTTGGAACCATGTAGACCACACTGACCTCAAACTTAGAGATCCACCTGCCTCTGCCTCCTAAGCACTAAAATTAGGATTGTGCAATATCATGCCTGGCTTGAGACAGGATTTTAATATCAAGGTATGCCTGGGTAATTTAGTGAAACTCTAAATAAAATAAATATTAAACCCATTCAGTCCATCCTATGGATAACGTAATTTTTGAAAAATCTCATTTCTGCTGAAAACTCTCTCCTGGTTTACTCTCGCTTACAACAGGAGACTAGAATAAAAAATGAGATTTGACTCCAACCCATCTTTCCCGCTTCATCTCCACAAACCTCAAGACCCATATTTTATTCCAAGTGCATCTTACACTAAAATGGCTTCCTGGACATTTCATGTACCACATTCTGTGTTTGCTCTTTCCTTTGCCTGAAAAAAAAAAAAAAAATCCTGGGCATTCCTCAAGGCTCAGCTCAACTGTCGGCTCCTTAGGAAGTCTTCTTAAATTATGATACAGAATTAAGTTCCCTCAGTCAAATATAACATCCATCATCTTGCATGCAGAGGCAGGAATAGTATACTAGAACAGACTGCCCCTAGGCTGTGGCGATTTACCAAGTAATTTTAGGCACATTATTACCAACCCTAGGCCTCTACTGCCTAACTTTATAATATGGGATAACACTCCTAGCAGGACTGTGGTAAGGACTAAAACTTAAAAGTATATGGCACAAATATGGCAATAATGAAGCTCAATACACGTTAGCTATTAATATCAGCTGTATGGGTCATTCTGCCTAATACTAACTCCAGTTATCTGTTAACATCTGAGGACCCAGGAGAAAACAGACTTTTTTCAATGAAAATGAAGTTAAGCTTAACAATTGTCACTTTAAAAAAAATTAAAAATTAAAAAATGGGGTGAAATGCAGTTAATTCGGTTCTAGAACCTTGAAGAATGTTTTATATTAAGCAGAAGTATACTTCATATATCTTTGAACCCTAGGTAGGCATTAATAGCCCAAATGATTATTGCTCTAATGGTCTGCCTCATCATGTCAACTTTTATTATAATTTCTCCTTGGCTTCTTCCAGGTTCTGAGTTATTAATTTCCGGGCTGTAGGCCTGCGCTAATTTGCATGACTTTTAAACTAATCATTAGATTTAAAAAGCAATTTTGCAATTGAAATCCATGGCACTTAATTGACTTCCTACCTCAAGGCAATAAATTACCCTAAGACAGCTCATCTCCTACCAGTCCACACAAGAGCGGATAGAGTGCCACTGTTGTGTGTGACTTGCGCTGACGATTCAGACGTGTTGGGGAAAGGGCTGCATGTCGTCGCACCGTTGGGACTGCGGGTGTCCCCCGAGAGCTGGCTGCGTGGACATGCTGCAGCAATGGCCCTTAACCTCCTGATGGTAAACGAGGTCGTGCGAGCGTCTCCGCGGCCACGCCTGGGACTGGCAGGTGGCCGGGAGGCGTCCTGACCCAGGGACACGGCGAACCTGGCGGCGGGCCGTGTCCCGAGCGGAGGGCCACATCCCACGGGCTGGGGGCGGCGGGCATCCCTCCACGGAGCGGCGGACAGCGGGCAGCGCAGGGCTGGGCGCCCCGCGCCCGGAGGGGGCAGGACCAGGCACCAACCTCCACGAAGGCATCCGTCAGGTCGCTGGCACGGTCCATCACCGGCAAATGGCGACCGGCCACGATTTTCACCTTCAGCTTCCCCGGCATCGCGGCGGCTTCGGCCTCCCCTAGGATTCCTGCAGAAACAAACAAGCGAGTCTGCGCCGAGCCAGCGTCGGGGGGAAGGGGGCGGGGGGGCGGCGGGAGCGCGCGGAGGGACGGCGGGAGCGCGCGCCAACTGACAGCGGAGGGCGCGCGCGCCGCACTCACGCTCTGAGGAGGAACCGGGTCGTCCCGCGCGGGCGCCGAAGCCTCATTCCGGAGGAGCACCCGGAGGAAGGGCGCCGGCCAGCCGTGCCTCCCTGGCCCCGGCGTACCACCTCTAGCCTCCAAGTCCAGTCAGCATCCCGCGGAGCCGGCGCCGCGCCTCCCCGCCTCTCTCCTCCCACCCTTCCAAAAATGGCGGCCCGCGGGGCGGGAGCGATCGATCACTCGGTTCTCTGCCCCTTCGGCAGGACCGATTTGAATTCGCCGGGGCCAGAAGAGAGGGGCGGGGCTGAGCTGGGGAGCAGGGGAGCCGGTCGAGCCCTGCATCATCCACCCAGCCTGCCTTCGGGTGCCGGCGCTCCGGGACGCGACGTAGGTGATAGCCACGCCGCGCTTTGCAGGCTCCTGGACAGACTGCTGCAGCTGAGCCTGCTGGAGGAATCTGCTGTTAGTGTTTCCTAAGACGGCCACCACGAAGGGGTACTAGTGCGTCTTCAGGTCAGAGCCGGGTGTGGGGACGCACACCTGTCAACTCAGAGCTTGGAAGGCTGAGGCAGGAGGATTTCCTCGAGTTCTTAGCCAGCCTGGACGACAGACTAAAACCCTGTCTTAAAATAAAAAAAAAAATAAAAATAAATAAAAAATAAAAATAAAAAACCATACACACGCACATGCATCTCAGATAGTGAATAAGTATTTTTCCGGAAGACTTGTTTCAGTCATAGGCATTTGTACCTTGTCCTGGGTACCAGAGGTCCCTTCACACTTGCCTGAGTATGAACTTTTGTTTGTTTTTTGAGACAAGGTCTTGCCTGTAGTGTATAATCCTGGCTGCCCTCTTCCTTGGTATGCAGCCCAGGCTGGCTTTGAGCTTGTGGCATTGTCCCAGGTACTAGGATGATGGGCTTGCACAGGCACACCCAGCTCTAATTATTAGGCATTTCCAAGCCTAAAGGGAAGGCCTACAGTGCTGGCTAAAAGTCTGCAAGTAATGAACCTATAGCAGTAATGTATTCAGTGTGAGACAGGAGCCCGAAAAGCACTGACCCCACGCTCTGTACTAAGTGAGCCAGCCAAAGAGGAGTGTTTATATACAGCTTCAGACTGTCAAAAAAACATTGGGGTTGAGTGACACATAGGATGTAACAAGACCACTCCATACCATGTGGCAAACCCAGAGTTACCAATGTACTCCATAGCAAATACTAAAATCAACATTTAAAATGCCAGTGAAAAAAATGTAGCACTGAGTTTATTAGGAATGGAAAATTCCTAAATGAAGATAATCAGCATGATCTTTTTAGCTTCAAAAATACTAAAACGGGATAGAAAAATTGCTCCAAGCAGTAACAAGCCAGAAATGCCTTTTCAAAAAAGCCCTCCTGGAGAAGGAATTTTGCCCATGTGAGAAGCTGAATTCTTCCAAAGAAAATGCCCTGCTCAAAAGAAAGAGAAAAAAAAAACTAAGAGATATATTGTTGCAGAGTTTTTGGACTAGAGAATGTCTGTCCATTTAGACTACAACAAAAAAGAACATGATCTCACATAATTGCCTGGGAACCACATAACTTTTTTTCCTAAACACTGACTTTCCTTAAAATGCCCTCGCCAGATTCAAAGGTCCAGCACACATAACCAGTGTTCTTTATATTGTTGTTTTCCTTCATTTAGCCAGTGTTCAATGGAATGGATGTGTAAGATTGCTCTGACTGAAATCTTCTCTGTTACCGTCTCTTCCTCATGTTTGCTGCTTACTCTTCTATCTTGGGGATGTTTGGCCTTCTACTCCAGAGCCTTTTGGTAGTCTTTATCCAGCCTTTAGTCGGGTGGTAAATACCTTGATGGGGTTAATGTTCACGTGGACATTTGTACCATTGGCATTTCTGCTGTCCCTGTTCATTGTGGATGACATTTCCTGCAAACTTGGGCTCTTTCGCCAATTAGCTGACCTTTTTAGTGTCCTCACGCAACCTGAACGTCTTCCTTTTGGACACACAGAGATCAAACCTCTGTCTCAGATCTTTGGGAAAAGGCGTAGGTACACTGAAATCCCTTTTACCTTGCTCAGTTAGGAAGTGCTGAGAGTGGGGGCACCTGTCTTTAATCCCAGCACTGGGGAGGCAGAGGAAACAGATCTCTGTGAGTTCAAAGCCAGCCTAGTCTACTTAGTGAGTCCCAGGCCAGCCAGAACTACACAGTGAGACACTGTCCGCACCCCAGCTCCCTCACCACAAGAAAAAAATTCGCAAAGGTCCTTCAGTTTGACAGTTTGTCCCCAGCAACGGTAGCCAAAGACAAGAGCCTTTTTATTGTTTGGATGGTGTAATTGAGATGGCTTTTCTAATGAAAAGATAACACCTTATTACCAGTTCCTTTTTTAAAACGCAAAAGCAAAGGAGGATTGCTGAGACTTCCGGTCCAACCTGGGCTACAAAGTGAGACTAACTGAAAAAAGAGAAGAAAAAAACAAAAAAACTCACTGGGATATAACTGCATGAGCAAGCATTTGCCTAGTACACAGGGGCTTTGGGCTCAAACCACAGAACCACAAACAACAACAAATCAAAAAGATATACAGGAAAATCCAAGAAAACTGAAGTTTAGCAATAATTTTTAATGGGACATAATTCACAGAATTCAAGATGTTGTGAAGTAGAAAATATTTGCAAATTGCACTATTAGAGGTTAGCAGGCTCCACCTCCTAATTAGTGGACCATAAAGTACTTGTGAGTACCTGCTGCCTGAGGCATCATCAACAGGAGATTATAATTAAGATGCTTCCTGGAGACTTTTTTTAGAGGAGTTAAGCCTGGATTCAGCTTAACTGGTTCCTAGTAATTGTGCTCGTTTGTTTTAATTAATGCTGGGAATGGTGCTCACTTTTCTGACAAATAAATCATGAGATGACCTCTGATTAGCATCTTCAGCTTCATAAGCTGTCCTTTTTCTTGCAGATTAGTTTTTAAATACAATCTAGTGTGTACTGAGTGTTTCCTGTTAGTTAGACACCAAATTTAGAAGTTGACAGTTAAGTTCACTAAAATCCTGCAAGAATTGTCAGACTTTGTTTTTCTGTAATGTTAAGAATGGAGCCTTCATTTAAAAAAAAAAATTATTACTCTTACGTTTATTTGTGTTTATATGTAGGTATATATGTGAACATGTGCATGCCACAGCCCACATGTGGAGGCCAGAAACCAACTTTTGGAAGTCAATTCTTTTCTGCCACCATATGCATCCCAGGGAGAGAATTTGGGTCATTAGGTTTGACCACACGCACTATTACCAACCAACTGAAGCATCTTGCCAACTGAGAGCCGGCATGTTATAGATAAATAAATAGTTTTTGTTTGTTTTGTTTTTTGAGATAGAGTTTCACACTAGTCCAAGCTGGCCTAGAATTCACTATTTAACACAGAAAGACATAAAATGCACAGCAGTACTTCCATTTCAGCTCCCAATACTGAGGTAACAGGTGTGTGCTACAATGCCAGGCTAGTACTAGTTTTGCAAAGTGACAGTGATTATCCAGGGTCTCAGAGCCAATAAAGAGGGAGGCAGTCCTGTTGTGTATGATTCCTAAAGACTTCTCACATGTGTCTTCCATCATTAACTTGTTGTGGAATAAATTTTTGGTACACTGTGAAGATGTGTCACTCTGATTGGTTTAATAAAAAACTGAACAGCCAATAGCTAGGCAGGGTTTCTGGGCAGAGAGAACACTGGGAAGAAGACACCAGCAGACACAGAGCAAGCAGGATGGGCAGTATGGAGATAACGTAATAAAGCCACGAGGCAAAAAGTAAATTAATAGAAATGAATCAATTTAAGTTATAAGAGCTAGTTAGAAACAAGCCTAAGCTAAGGCTGAGCTTTCATAATTCACGTAAGTCTCCATGTCCTTTTTTGTGAGCTGAGCTGGTGGCCCAAAGAAAAGCCCAACTTCATTAACTGTCACAGAGAAGGCCACATCTACCACTACTCTTCTCTGTCCTCCAATCTATTCATGACAAACAGCCCAAGTAATTTATTTGTTGAGATAAAGTTTCTTTGTGTAGCTCAGGCTGTGTTCAAACTCAAAACCTCTTGCTCAGCCTCCAGAGTACCCTGATAATAGGCATGCCCTACAACACCTGGCTTAGAGATTTGTTTTTAGGTCCCACGTATCCCAGAATGTTCTTGAATTGCCTATGTAGCTAAGGATGACTTCCAGCTTCTGCTTTTCCTGCCTCTACCTTGAGAGTTTTGGGATTACAGAAGTGTACCACCATGTCCAACTTATGCAATGCTAGTGCAAGTACACCACTAGTTGGGTTGCTTTCCCAGCTCCCTTGCAGAGAGAGACAGAGACATAGACATAGACAGACAGACAGACAGACAGACAGACAGACAGACAGAAACAGCTGTTTTAAAACATACTTTTTATTTTGGACAGGGCCAGGCTTTATAACTCTAGCTGACCCTGAACTCACCAGAATAGCCCAAGCTGCTCTCAGCTTGCTTCCTAGATGCCCAGCCCCATCACTGCTAAGATTATAGTTACGCACCAATACACCCAAGAGCACACTGCTAATGTTCGATAATGACACAAGAGCAATTCAGAGTGTTGTCAGGACCTGGTCAACAAATGGTCAGCCATAGTAAGTAAACAAATCAATCATCCCTGAGGAGGTGCAGCTCAGTTGGTAGAGTGCTTGCCTAGCATTCATGAAGCCCTGGGTTCCATTTCCCAATGGATCTTCATAAAACAGGCACACTGGCACACACCTGTAATCCCATCACGCTTGAGGTAGAGGCAGAAGGATCAAAAGTTGAAGATCTTCTTTTACACAGGAATTGGAAATCAGCCTGGGATATGTGAACCATTTTTCTCAAAAAAGAAAAAAACTAAAAGAAAAGAAATATTCAACCCCAGCCCCTACAAAATCAGAAAGTGTTGTCTTTTCTTTTGTGACCATTTCTTTTCAAGAAATTTTGAAAAAAAAAAAGTTTAGAACTTCAGGGGGAAAATATCAGTTAGAAGCAGATTCTTTTCACTTTGTGTTCTTTGGATTTGTCTGGAGTCAAGCTCTTTGGCTTCTCAGTGGTTCACTGATTTGCCACCCGCTGTTTCATCTTAACATTTTCTAGAAACTGAACTGGGCCCAAGTGACTTCAGTTCATCAAACCCAAGTTGCTCTTACATCTTGAGATTTTAGCCTAACACTATATTTCCTTTTTGTGCTCATCTTTTTCTTTTCTTTGCCAATCAACTGTCACTAACAATTACAATTTCTATAGCCTCTTTGGCCAGTATCTTTTCAGAGGCCACTGCCATTAATTAGATTAGTTAAACTGACATATCACTTCTCAACTCACTTGCTAACTTCCTACCTTTCTTTACTGTTAGAGGAACACTCTAATAATGTATCAAGCGGTCCTTGAATAGAAAAGCTGTAGACAATATATATATATATATATCTGATAAGTTTATGATGAGCACAGGCCCCAGCAGAGCTCACTGTGGACTAGCTTTAGTTAATGGAAGACCACGGACAGCGCACCAAGTACCAATGACTGCAAAATAAGAAGAATGAGAGTAAGTTTGCTCCGTCACCAGTTATCCATACAGCTCACAGGAGACGGACTAGTCAGCCGGCTCTAGACAGCTGCATGCCGGTTTTCTAAAGTCCCTGGAAGATCTGTGGCTTTCCCCTAAGAGGAGAAGCTCCACACGCTACCTTACAAAAAGCAATACTCACTCTTCACCCTTGAACCAGTCCTCCAGTTCCACATGACCTTCTTCTAAGAAATGGAAGCAGCATTTTTTTTAAAAGTATGCACTTATATATTATTTTAACTGAGGGCTATGCAAAACTAATAAAAACACTTACATATTAGAGAAATAAAATGGCCAGTATCATTAAGTTAGGAGTGAAAGAAAACATTTCTGAATATTTCTTAAGATTTACCTTTTGAACTCTGTGCATGTGGGGGGGGGGGGGGCAGGAGATATGTGCACGTGGGTGCAGGCACATGTGGAGACCAAATGAGGGTGTCCAATTCCCTGGAGCTGGCAGTCATGACTCGCCAGACATGGGTGCTGGGAACCAAACCCAGGTCCTCTGCAAAAACACTCTTAATTGCCATCAGCCCCATCTGAATATATGTTACAGCATCAACTTTGAAACCACATGACTTGGATAACTATAAAGTAACATAAAAATATCACTTGAAAGCAAAGTGAAATAAATAAACCCAATTTGTAAAAAGATTGAAAAGTAATCACAGAAAAGAATTAAGTTCCTCAATAGCATTGGTATTTATATGTCTCCAACTGAAAATATGCTAAGAACAAAAATAACTGCCAAGAAATCTTAAACTATTTGATAACAATGTGGCTAGTAATGATATTGCTGTATATACAATTTCTGGAATTATATGTGTATAAATGCATATACATACATATAAATGTGTGTGCGTGTACACACAGAGAGACTATGGTGGTTTGAATGAGGATGTCTCCACAGCCTCATGTACTTGAACACTTGGTCCCTAGTATTTGGGAAGGATTAGGGAGTGTGGCCTTGTTGGAGGAGGTGTGCCACTGAGGGTGGGCTTTGAGGTTTCAAAGGTTTCAGCTCTCCCTCCCTCCCTCCTGCCTGTGGATCTAGGTGTGAACTCTCTAGCTCAGCAGGGTCTCAGCCTTTAATCCCAGCACTTCAGAGATAGAGGGTGGCAGATCTCTGTGAGTTTAAGGCCAGCCTGGTCTATAAAATGAGTTCCAGGGCAGTCAGGGCTACACCAAAATTCTGTCTCAAAAAACAAAACCAAGAAGATGCCTAGGTCACGGCATCTCTTCACGACAATAGACAGGTAACCGAGAAAGAGGCCACTGCCACCTTCCCTTCAGGGTCATCAAGAAGCAAGATTTTCAGATTTTAAAAAAATAAGGCACATGTTAGGAAACTACAATACAGTTATTGTGACTTGCAATTTAAGCTGGCAGGAGCTAGAGAGATGGCTTAGAGGTTCAGAGCTCTCACTGTTCTTTCAGAGGACCCAAGTGTGGCCCCCAACACCCACTTTGTCAACTCTTATAGCTGCCTGGGGCTCCAGCTCTAGAGGTCTGACACTCTCTTCTGGCCTCCACAAGCATTGGACACATGTTCATAAGTCACACAGACTACGCACATATACACATAATTAAAAATAAAAAATTAGATCTTTAAAATGTAACCATGAATAGCATAACTATAATTACTTTCTCTATTTGGTTTAGATGTTTGGTGTTTTACAGAGGCCTCCTGTAGCCCAAGTGGTCTGGACTCACCATGTAGCTTGGATGACTTTCAAGTCCTCCTGCCCTCCTCAAGCCTGGCTTATTTCCAATTCGTTTGTTTGAGACAGGGTCTCTCAGGCTGGTCTGGACCTCATTTTGTAGATCAGGCTAGCCTTGAACTCAAAGACGCCTCCTGCTCCTGCCTTCTGAGTGTGAAAATTAGAGACATAAACAGCCACACCCAACTTTATTTCAACTTTGAAAAATAATTTTTCCTGCTGTGGGTGGTTATGTATGTTCCGAATCTCACCAGTGGGGAGGCTGAGACACTAAAGCTTGGGCATTAAAGGCCAGCCTAGCTAGCATGTGGGAAGGGGGTGGGTCCTAACTATATTCATAGAATTATCATCAATATATTGAATAAACGTCGACAAAAAGGGGCTAATAAAGTCTTCTAGTTCTCTGTAACAACCAACAAACCCAGACATCCTTAAAGAAGGGGCTGGTCATAGGAGTGGACCAGAAGACTCATCAAGGACTTCAGGGTCATGACAAAGGAACTTAGGAGTTCAGGCTCTCTGCCCAAAACTGGAGTAATCTGAGCCTCAAGAGGACCAGTGATGGCCAGGTGGTGGCGGCACACACCTTTAACCCCAGCATTTGGGAGGCAGAGGTCAGCCTGGTCTACAGAGTGAGTTCCAGGACAGCCAGGGCTGTTACACAGAGAGTGACTCAAAAAACCACAAGAAGAGGGAGGAAGAGGAGGAGGAGATGGGGGGGGGAGGAGGAAGGGGAAGGGGAAAGAGAAGAAGAAGAAGGATGATGATGAGCAATGACTAATTAGGTATAGTGGCACATGCCTATAATCACCATACTCTGAGGCTGAGGCAGGAGGATCATGAGTTCCAGGACAATCTGAGCTACACTGTGAAAAATTATTTTTAAAAACATACATACACACACGTGTGTGTACGTGTGTATGCGTGCATATATGGAGAAATAAAAATAAGGTCAATAACTGCAATGAATTGAAAAACATAAAATTTATAAAAATGCAGAATCCATAATAATATTAACAGCAATGGAAAAAAATCTTGGAGATTTTCCAATGCTGGAAACCCAATACATAAGACATTAGTTTTGTGATAATAAGAAAGCTATATGCATTCAGTGGACACCATACTTCAGATTCTGAGTTTTGCTCTTTTCCAGGGTAAAAAGTTCTTTCAGTCAGGAACTGTGGCATGTGTCTGTAATCCCAGCACTTGAGAGGTGGAGGCAGGATTATAACAGAGTTGAAGTCATCCTTAGCTACACAGGGAGTTCAACCCTGTCTGGGCACCACGAGACCATGTCTCAAAATTCAACACTGTTTCTTCCTTTTTCACTCTGTGTCTGGAATGCCCATAACCCCTTTCTTCTCTCTGCTTCTGTCTTTGGTTAAGTGATTCCTATTCATGACTCAGTTTTCAACTAAGATGTCAGTTCCTAAAGTCTGTGAACCCCCGAAGTAGATCAGCTTCTCTTGTTATGTAGTGCAATAACCAGCTAAAGTCATTCTTTCTGATGCTACAAGCCTTATGCCAAAACACTCACAGTTAGCTAATGTTTCTTCCCCAGTGCTAATAACACCAGCCCCATGAAGCCAGCACCGGCTTCCACTGCACCTTTACACCCTGGCTCATGATACACAGCAGGGATTTTATCACACACTTATTAAAAGAGGAAATGGCATGGTCATCACATGGTCTTGGGATGGAGCTAGGCATAGTGACTCATTCCTGTAATCTTAGCATTCAGAACAAGAAGGCAGGAAGATTGCAGCCAGTTTGAGGCCACCTTGGGCTACATAGTGGACACCAAGCCAGTCAGGCCTACATAGCAAATACCCAGTCTTAAAAAGAAAAAAAGAAAGATGGATATATGTGTATCTAATAATGCTAGGAATTAGCAAATGGACATTAGCCCTGGATTAAAATCCTCACTTTGTCATTTACTACACATGAAACTAAGTGAGTTAATTACCCCTTTCTGGAGAAAAAAAAAAAAAAAAAAAAAAAGGATGTCTGAGAGATGTGTATTTATAGTTTCTAGCACAAAGAAGTCCAAAAAAGCCTAGCTGTTGCTTATTTATTCATTTGTGCATCAAACATTTGAATATTGCAGGAACTGCTGAGGGAATAAGAGACAGTGTGGTAGATGATTTAGATGATATTCCTGGCCTCATGGGATGCATTTTACAGGCAAGTTTCACTAAATGTGTATGAATATGCGTGTCCTGTGAAGAATAGTGGGAGACATTATTTTAAAATGGGAGTGGGGAGATGGCTCAGGGGTTAAAACCCTTACTGTTCTTGCAGAGGACCTGAGTTGGGTTCCCAGCATACACATGGTGGCTTGCTACCTCCTATAAATCTATGTCCAGGTGTTCTGACTCCCTCTTCTGGTATCTCTGGGCACTGCATGCATGTGGTGCACATATGTATGTGCTGGAAAACTCTACACATTAAAATAAAATAAATCTAAAAAACTACAGGGTTTCTCTGTGCAGCTTTGGAGCCTTTCCTGCAACTCACTCTGTAGCCCAGGCTGGCCTCGAACTCACAGAGATCCGCCTGCCTCTGCCTCCCGAGTGCTGGGATTAAAGGCGTGTGTCACCACTGCCCGACAAACTACTTTTTTTAAACTTAAAAACAACCCCCAAGAGTTAGAGAAAAAGAGGGAGCAATGCAAAAAATACAGGCAGAAGAGGTGCAAGAAATTAACTTCCAGGTATGGTTTCAATGGGAACATTGTCCCATCGACACACACACACACACACACATACATACACACACACACACACACACACACACACACACACACACCCCGACAGGCTCAGGTATCCACAGCAAGCTCATGTGTTAAACACTCGGTCCTCAGACGGCAATATTTTCTCGGGAGCAACAGCTTTAAAAGATGGAGTACAGAGGAGGACAACGTAGAGCATGTGTGGTCCCCATCCCTTCCTCTCCCACTCCCACCCGTCTACCATGAGATCATGGGCCTCCTCCACCACAGGGTCCCCCTGACAGGATGTTCCACCCAAGGGGATGGGGCCCAGAGACCGTGCACTAAAACCATGAACCAAACCAAAGACTGTCCCTTTAAGTTGTCTGTGGTAAATGTGACACAAAAATCTAACATACTTCTGCATAATAATCTGCTACAATTGTGGATTTAATTATTCACTACAATAAGCTTATTGCATTTATTGTATAGTATTTGTGTTATTAGGCTGTTAGAGCCCACAGAAACAAAATTGCAACTTAGAGAACCCGAGCTCTTTATTATTATAAAATAAACTAATAGACTTTTTAAAAGATCCTTAAGTGCATTTCTATTTTTTCAAAATTTGATTTTTATTTTTGTTTTATTTATCTATCTATCTAGCTAGCTATTTATTTGTTTGTTTGTTTATTTTGAGACAAGGTCTCTCTATGTTGTCACAATGTAGAATAGGCTGGCATCAAACCTACAGAGATCCAAATGCCTCTGCCTCTGGAATGCTGAGATTGAAGGCATTCATCACCATACCTTACCCTTATTTTTCATTTTTCATTACGTGTATGTGTGTTTGTCTGTGTGGGAATATATGCACACAAGATGCTGACAGAGGCCAGGTTGGATGCTCTGAGGCTGGAGTTCCAGATGGTTCTGAACCATCATATGGGCACTAGGAAATGAACTCACATCCACTTTAAGAGCAGAAAGTACTCTTAATCACTGAACCATTTCTCTAGCCCGTGAGGACTATTTCACCTGCATTAAGAAAGCTAGGTCTGGGGGCTGGAGAAATGGCTCAGTGGTTAAGGGCACCAATTGTTCTTCCAGAGGTCCTGAGTTCAATTCCCAGCAACCACATGGTGGCTTACAACCATCTTAATGAATGGATGGATGGATGGATGGATGGATGGATAAATCTTTTTTTAAAAAAAGAAAGAAAGCTAGGTCAACTTCTCTTAGGAAAGTATTCTAGTGGTATATTTCTTTTGGTCAACTTTGATGCTTATAAATTTTGTTTATTATAAGCAGAGTCATTGAATCAATGTATCTGAAAACAAAAGAGAAAATAAAGGCCTCATCCAAACAGTTATTTCTCAATGTTTTTTTTTTAAAAGATGTATTTATTATGTATACAGTGTTCTGCCTGCACATATGCCTGCATACCAGAAGAGGGCGCCAGATCTCATTACAGATGGTTGTAAGCCACCATGTGGTTGCTGGGAATTGAACTCATGACCTCTGGAAGAACAGTCAGTGCTCTTAACTGCTGAGCCATCTCTCCAGCTCTCAATGTTTTATTTGACCAACATTTGACCCTTTCAAATATATTTGCCTCATCTTGATTTTGTTTTATTTTTATTGTATTTATCAAGATAGAATCGCAATATGTAGTTCATAATGGCTCTTCATTTATGATGTGACCCACGCTAGTCTAAATTCTTGATCTTCGTGCCTCAGCCTCCTGAAAGCTGAGATCTCTGGTGCATGCTAGTATGCCCAGCTCATTCATCCCTTTTCAAGATCTTTTAGGACCTTCTGACCTTAGGGCTCAACCTTCCCCTCACACTGCTGGATGCTCTGAGATGTTTCCTCCCTCCTAACCACAGGGCAACTCTAGCTGAAGAGGTGTGAATACAAAAATAGGCCCCTTGGTTTTACATTTGAAGAAACTGGGCTAACATAGAGATTTGTCTATGTTTTGTGAACACCCTCTTTCCTTCCTGTACTATATAAACAATATCTAATTTTAACATTCTGTTTCAGTGATCAGATTTTCTACAAGTACAAAACTCTGGAGGAAAAAAAAATGAATGTGATTGTATCTTGAAGGAATATACACAAGATAAAAACTAGTGGCCAAAACTGACACTGTTCTTATTGTTGAAAAAAAAAAAAAAAAGTTGGCTCATTATTTGATGTTGTACTTCTCTAGAAAATAACCCACACATTTTTTCTCACTGTTGGTGTTGTTTCCCCTTCTTAGGATGGCCCTATTCAAATTCTACCCAAATTTTGCTCCCCCCTCATTGTTTAATGATAACATACTGTACATGGCAGAAGATCTGAAAGTTAGGCCCTAGAAGAATGCCAGGGTTTTTCTGTGTCACCTATTCTGGTCTGGAAATCATGGTCTAGCTCAAGTTAGTCTTAAACTCATAGCAATCCCCCTGCCTCAGTCTCCCTAGTTCTGGGATTAGAGATGTAAGCCTGCATGCCCTGATGTTTTTTTTTTTTTCTTTTCGATAAGGGCACATGTAGTCCAGACTGGCCTCAAGCTCACTAAATAGCCAAGGCTGGCCCTACATTTCCTCCTGCCTCAGTTTCCCAAGTGCTAAGAGTACAAGCGTGCACACCATGCCTAACTATCAGAAAGTAATAAGTTAAGTGCATAGGTAAAATATCTATGAATGAAAAGTATAACTATAATAAATGATAGCAAAGTAACTATCAGCTGAATGGTTTGAAAGTAAATACCCAATGGGATAAAAAAAAAAATATTAACAATAGTCCAAGAGTAATTATGGCAGAGCCTTCATGTCAAAGGTAGAAGCAGATGGAAGGTCAGGGGCTCAGGGATGTGACTTTAACGCCAGCACTCAGAAGGCTGAGGCAGGAGTGTATGGATATCCAAGATGTTGAAAAGAGGACAGAATTTGAGTTGGACATCTTGAAAATATGTTTATTTACTTGTGTGTATGTATATGTGCATGAGTTTATGTGCACCATGTGTGTACAGGGGCCAGGGGGCGCTGGATCATCTGGAACTAGAGTTACAGGCACTTGTGAGCCACCAATTGTTTTTGCTGGAAACTGAACCCAGGGCCTCTGGAAGAGCAGTAAGTGCTCTTAACCACTGAATTATCCTTCAGGCCTCTGAGTTGGACATTTTTAATCTAATCAAAATCTGAACAAAGGAAACTCAGTTTAAAATACTCAAGAGTAAAATGGCCTAGTCTAGAAACAATGACAAAGTTAATTTGGCCGGAAGTGGGACCTGTGCAGAAGAGTAGTAACTTAGAACAACTAAAAGTGATGTCTGGAAAATAGGCAGGACTGGAGGGAGGGGACCCAGAAGGGAAACGTGTGATATTGTCAAAGGAAGCTGTGGAAAGAAACCCTTAAAAAATTACTGTATTTTACAGTGACTGTCATAAGGGATTTCAGGGGAAACTGGAAACAAAAAAGCCAAAGAGTACTATTGTTCTTTCATTATTAAGATAACACAAACTCGGTGGCAATCCATGTGGATGAGGGGGCTGAGAAGAAAAGCATTGTGCTGCCTTGTCCTTGGTGAAAATCAACTGGAGAAAGAAATCTGATGGGTTGATGGGAACGGGGCACTGTGTACAGGGGAAGGAAAGTGCAGAGATGAGGGAGAACACGTGGCTCTGTGTCTAATGGAGTACATAAGCAGTGATGGTGTGACTAGAACAAGTCTGAAAGCCAGGATGATGCGCCCAGAGCTGGCCACGTGGCTCAGTGGGCAGAGTGCTTGCCTAGCACACACGAATCTCTGGGATTGGTCCCCAGTATCACATAAACTGGGCCTGGTGGTGCAGACCTGTAAACACAACATTCAGGAGGTACAGGCAGGAGGATCAGGAGTTCAAGACCAACCTGAGCTACAAGAGATCCTGTCACCCCCTCAAAAATACAACATGAGACCCAACTGTGAGCATAATTGGTTCTGTGAAGTTATCCAACTCTTCCAGCTTGTTCTGAGCACTTGAACATGGAGAAGCTTAATGGAATTTGTGATGCTTCTGTGGGTTGGTCTGGCTGTGCCCCTTTGTGGAGCTGCTTGCACAGGTAGAGAGCTGCCTTGTAGCAGGCTTGCTTGGCCGCCAGTCCCAAACAGAAACTTACTATTAATTACGAAAGCTTGGCCTTAGCTTAGGCTTATTTCTAACTAGTTCTTATAACTTAAATTAACCCATTTCTCTTAATCTACATGCTGACACATGGCTCATGGCTCTTCTCCTGCCTGTCCTGCTTCCTCTCAATCTCCTCTGGCATCTCTCCCACACCTAGATTCATCTCCTCACTTTTCTCTCTGCCTGGAAGTCCTGCCTATCCCTTCTGCCTAGCTGTTCTTGGCCATTCAGCTCTTTATTAAGCCAATCAGAAGGCACCTTGGCAAAGATACATCTTCACAATGTACAAAAAGATTATTCCACAACACTGCCACTGAGCTGTGGCTTTATAAGACGGTTGGTTTGGCTCTGGCAATCATGTAAGTGAGTCTGGTGTCATGTGTCTAGCCCCTGTGGTCCTGTGACAGGGCAGATTTGCTCTTATCCCATGGTATCAGGCAGCCTTCCAACAGGGCAAAAGCTGTCTTCGAGTAGAACTTGCTTTAATTGTTGGCAGTTTGAGAAGTGGTACCAGAAGCTGGATCCAAGCACTTTCTTCCTTGAAAAGTTACTTTTCCTGATTGTGGGGCCTAAAAGAATACCCAATTAAGTTTTTCTTTTGCAATTTATTTAGGGTATAGATTAAAACAAAATGACAAGAATGCCTCAGCCCCCCTTCTAGTACTTGTTATAATATTTTTTAGATTTATTTATTTTACATGTATAATGTTTTGCTTGCATGTATGTATGTATGTACATGCATCATGTGTGTGCTGTATCCACAGAAGCCAGAGGAGGACATCAGGAGATCTCCTGACACTAGTTATAGGTTCTTGTGAGCCACCACATGGGTGCTGGGAAACAAACCCAGGTCTTCTGAAAGAGAAAAAGTATTACACTTTTTCTTTAATATTCAAAACAGGGTTTCATAGATTACACTGTCGTTGAACTCATGACCTTGAGCCCCCCCCCCCCGATCTCTTCTTCAAGAGCTAGGATTACAGATGTAAACCACTACACCTGGCAATTGTTTTTAAAGAGTTGGTTGTTTTGTTTTACAGGGATAAGGATTGAACCCTAGGCTCTTTCTTTTTTTTTTTGATAAGCATGTGAAGAAATGGATTTTACCATGAGATTTTCATATATATTCATATTCATATACAGTACATACATACATGCATACGTACATATCATTATACTTCATTCATGTTTGCTCTCTCCACTGCCTGTACCCATATCCCATTCCCCTCTTTTCTGGGCCCCTCTCTTCCACTGTTTCTTGTCAATTATGTTCTGTTGCTCTGCTTTATTCTCCCTTCTCTGTAGTCAGAAGTTTTCTTGGGTCTCACATGGCCTGCAGTTGGGGCAAATCTCTCTCACTGGCAACCCGAAGCTGCTTAGACCCAAGTAAACACACAGAGGCTTATATTATTTACAAACTGGATGGCCTATGGCAGGCTTCTTGCTAGCTGTTCTTAAAACTAAACCCATGTCTATTTATCTATAAATTACCCCGTGGCTTCGTGGCTTCGTGGCTTACCAGTACTTTCTTACCTTGCTTCTCCTCACAGTGGCTCGCAGCCTCTCTTCTGCCTCCTTTTCCTCTTCCCCTTTCTCCAGTTGGATTATACCGCCTAACCTTATTCTGCCTCACCACTGGCCAAACAGGTTCATTTATCAACCAATCAGAGCCACGCGTATTCACAGCATGCAGAAAGACATCCCACAGCACTTCTCTGCTCTTTATCCCTCCTTTTCCCCTTCCTACCCTCTTTTCCATGTTCACATATGTATAATTTAAAACAGTTCACATCAAAGAAAAATACACAATATTTTTCTGTGTGTATTTGCCTTTTATTTTGTGGTTTTGGCAGCCCTCTGTAAGGAACCCAGGCCCTTGCACATGCTGGGCCAGTGCTCTGCCACTGAGCTACATCACTACCCTGATCGCTTCTCATAGCAGAAATCTAACTGAACCAAGGGCTTACCACAGCCCTCTTGCCCCTTTGCCCAGAGCCTCTTCGGTCCCAGAGAACACCGGCATGGTTTTCATAGTCACATGGCAGTGGCAGGAGTCACAGGAACTATGTCTAGAGGAAATAGGTGTCTTGCTCCTTGAGGCTATTTTTGTAATCAGTCTCTTTTTAAGTGGTTACAAAAGTCACAATGTTGATGCTTAAAATATTTACTCTCTGTCTAATCTGATGGAAACTTTAAAGAAAAAAAAGGACTTTGCATTTCTATTCTGAATAAGGTACAAGTTCCAAAATAGGAGTAGCCAGTTGACCTGCTAAGTAAAAATTTCAGTGCTGTGACATTAGCTGAGGGGGAGCTGTCTAGAGTTTCCTTGCTTTCCATTGAACTGTTATGAGATTCCTTGGTCAAGAACATCTCTACTCCTCAAGCTTCCAATTTTATCCTGTCTTCCCTTTGTGCTTTTTTGTTTGTTTGTTTGTTTGTTTTTTCAAGACAGGGTTTTTCTGTGTAGCTTTGCGTCTTTCCTGGATCTTGCTCTGTAGACCAGGCTGGCCTCGAACTCATAAAGATCCACCTGGCTCTGCCTCCTGAGTGCTGGGATTAAAGGCATGTGCCACCACCCGCTCGGCCATTTGTGCTTTTTTAAAATAAGGAATGCGTTTTGTCATGGTCAGACTCAGACTTGGAACCTTATTCTAGGCAAGTGATCTACCACTATGCTATAACTCTAGCCCTGCATTATTTCTTTTCCTTCCTTCTTTCCTCCCTCCTCCCTTCCTCATTCCTTCCTTTCTTTCTTTTTCTTTTTCTTTTTTTTTTTTTTTTAAGACAGGGTTTCTCTGTGTAGTCCTAGCTGTCCTAGAACTCACTCTGTAGACCAGGCTGGCCTCAGATTAAGAGATCCCTCTGCCACTGCCTCCTGGGTGCTGGGATTAAAAACATGGGTCAGCTGGGCGGTGGTGGCACACGCCTTTAATCTCAACACTCGGGAGGCAGAGCCAGGAGGATCTTTGTGAGTTCGAGGCCAGCCTGGTCTACAGAGTGAGATCCAGGAAAGGCACAAAGCGACACAGAGAAACCCTGTCTCGAGAAACAAAAGACAAACAACAACAACAACAAAAAAGAGATGAACTCAATTAGCCGGGTGGTGGTGGCGCATGCCTGTAATCCCAGCACTTGGGAGGCAGAAGCAGGTGGATCTCTGTGAGTTCTACAGAGCTAGTCCAGGACAAGCACCAAAGCTACAGAGAAACCCTGTCTCGAAAAACCAAAAAAATAAAAAATAAAAAATTTTTTAAAAAATTAAAACATGGGTCACCATCGCCTTTTTTTTTTTTTTGTCAGCATTATTTCTTAAGACAAAAATACAAAAATACTGCATAGATTACAGGTATCTAACATGTAATATCAATATATAATGTGCCACCAACACTGGGATATTTTTATTTTTATTTATTTACTTACTTACTTATTTATTTATTTTTATGTGCGTGGTTCCTACACATGTATGTCTTGCAGACCATGTGCACCCAGTGCCCATGTAGAGCACAATAGGGCATCAAAACCCCTGGAACTGGAGTTACAGATGATTGTGAGCCATCATGAGGGTGCTGGGAATCCAACCCAAGTGTTGTGGAATATTTGCTTAACTGTGCAGATATGTTGTTTTTGTTTTTAACTATGTAAAGATGCATTACATTTGTTTATGTTGTGGATTATTTGTTTAACTATGTAAAGATGCATTACATTTGTTTATGTTGTGGATTATTTGTTTAACTATGTAAAGATGTGTTGCATTTGTTTAATTTTGTAGAGAAGTGTTGCTGTTTTACCTTGCCTACCTAAGGCACCTGATTAGTCTAATAAAAAGCTTAATAGCCAATAGTGAGGAAGGAGGTATAGATGATACGCTCAGGCAGGGAGACTAAGTAAGAGGAGGAATTTAGGCTTGAAAAAGCAAAAGAGACACCAGGGAAACAGTAGGGGCCAGTCAGACACAGAGGAAGCAGGAAAGTAGGACATACAGAATGAAAGAAATGTAAAAGGCCCTGAGGCAAAACATAAGTGGATAGAAACAGGCTAAATTAAGTTAAAAGAGCTAGTGGGACAAGCCGAAGCTAAGGTCAGGCTTTCATAATTAGTAATAAGTCTCCGTGTCTTCATTTGGGAGCTGGTTGGCAGTACAAAAAAACATTCCAACTACACCCAAGTCCTCTGGAAGAGCAGCCAGTGTTCTTCTAAGCCGTCCCTCCAGCCTTCCACATTTACTTTTCAGACAAGTTCTCTCACTGACCCTGAAGTTCATCTATTTGGCTAGACTATCTGGCCAACGAGCTCCAAGAATCTTCCTGTTTGCACACACACACACACACACACACACACACACACACACACACACACACACACGGTTGGGGGGGGCACTTGATTTTATAGATACAAGCTTCCAGACTTGGCTTTTTAACGTGGTTTTAAGGATCTCAGGTTTTTGAACACATGAAGCAGACACTGTACAACTGAGCCATCTCCTCACCCCCATAGCTCTAATGCTTTTAACAACTGCCCTTGGTTTGCAGCACACTCCTTCATGGCCAAACTGGACGGTTTTCAAGTAATTCTGCTCTGCGTTTGGTCTCTGATTTCCATGTCTTGAAATCTTCTGCCAGTTTAATTCATCTGTCACCTTTAAACTCAGTGTCCTAAAAGACGTGAACCAAAGGTAGACAAATTGTGTTTCAACAAGGTAATGTGAATGGCCTCTAGTCCAATTCCTGGCTTTCATTGTGCACATTCCCGCTGGCATTCTGGCTTTCTACACTCCCACCAGAACCACCCATTAAGCTGATCTTACAACATATAAGGCATCATTAGCTCACAGCTCCAAATCTTTTCAAATACTTCTCACAAACCAGTTGCAAAGGCCTAAGAACCACATACTCAGGTTTAGTCTCAGCATTTCTCAATGCTAATGACTTCTGCATTATGATATCCAGATTCCTAACAGAAACAACTTCAGGGGTGGAAGCATTTAACTGGGTTCATGGTCTGACACTGTCCTTGGTTCATTGACTCAGGGCCTATGATGAGACAGCATATGACTACAGAGACTTGGAGAAGGAGACTCAACTTCATGGTATGTGGGAGGCAGAAAGTCAAAAGGGCCTGAGACAAGATATAACACCCAAGCACATGCTCATAAGAGACCCATTTCTTCCAGATAGACCCCACCTTCTAAGGTTAGAGAACCTCCTAACATATTGAATTGGGAACCAAGTGCTGAACAAACATAGCTAAGAACTTAAGGGGTCAATTCATATGCAAACCTTAACTTCCAGTTTCCACAAGCTCATGGCTCATCCATTCACACACACATAAGCTTATACTTCCAAACTACTGCTAATTATGATAAGGTGGAGAGCAACTAAAAAAGGCACTTGACATCTGGCTCTGCTCTCCATAAGCGCACGCGCGCGCGCGCACACACACACACACACACACACACACACACACCACAACTATGAGAACATGTAAAAAGGATTTATTTGCAGTCTTAGGAGTTGGTAATTTAGGAGACATAGATTCTTTTTAAAAATTATATGCATGTGTGTGTGTGTGTGTGTGTGTGTGTATACATGTAGCTAGGCAGACAGATATTGTGTGTGTGTGTGTATACATGTAGCTAGGCAGACAGATATTGCGTGTGTGTGTGTGTATACATGTAGCTAGGCAGACAGTGTGTGTGTGTGTGTGTGTGTGTGTGTGTGTGTGTGTGTGTGTGTGCACGTATGCATGCAGACACGTAGCATAGTTTACAGATGAAGGTCAGAGGATAATTTTCTGGAGTTGATCTCTCCATCTACCTGAGAACTGAACTCATGCCATCAGGCTTGTGTGCTGTGCTTCTACCCACTAGTAAGAACAAGCCCAGATGTGGATTCTAAAACCTCTGACTTATTGTTTCCAGAGAACCAAAACAAGTGAGAGCTGTTGAACAAAGACCAGGAGTGGGTGAAGAGGGCTGGAGATCGGACTCAGCAGGCAGGAGACCTCACAGAGGAGTGGGATTCAGATCCTAGCACCATACTGGGCAGCTCACAAATGGCTGGGATTTTCAAGACCCTCTCTGGCCTCCATAAGCACATGCATGTATACACACACACACACACACACACACACACACACACACACACTCACACCATAAATCTTTTTTTTTTAAAGACTGCATACAGATAACAGAAGTGCCAAGCAGAAGATCAACAGGAGCAGTTGATCGGAGGAAAAAGAGGACCAAAAAGAGCGTGCAAGCCCTGTCCATGTTTGTACAGCCTGACAAGCTATTGTATTATTGGGTTTTTTGTCTTTTTTGTTTATTTGTTCAGGCTTTTGTTTTGTTTTTGTTTTTGTTTTTGTGACAAGTTTTCTCTGTGTAGCCCTGGCTGTCCTGTAACTCATTCTGTAGACCAGGCTGGCTTCAAATTCAGAGACCCACCTGACTCTGTCTCCCAAGTGCTGGGATTAACTGCATTAGTTTTCAACCTGTGGGCTGTGACCCCTATGGGGGCAACATATCAGATAACCTGCATATCAGACATTTACATTATGATTCATAACAGTAGCAAAATTACAGTTATGAAATAGCAACAAGATAATTTTATGGTTGGGGGTCACCACAACATGAGGAACTGTATTAAAGGGTATCAGCATTAGGAAGGTTGAGAACCACTGGATTAAAGGCGTATGCCATTACCGCCTGGCTCCGACAAGCTGTGTAAACCTGCCCCCCCCACCCCCCCCCCCTACATGACAAAGTTTCAGTTTTCTTAGTCAATGGCCCTGAGCTCACTCATGGACCTTGAACAGTCTCAAACGAGTTAGTGAGAAAACTGCAGCGGTGTCTTGGTAACCGAGTTTCCTAATGGTCAAATTCCCCCTTTGTAAATGTCCTTGAGGCTACAGATAAGCTGTTCCTGGTAGATCAAAAACTGAAAGAACAGAGCATTTCCCCACGTACATGCCCTGACAAAGGACCTGTATTGTCAAGCAGACCCAACTTCTCTAGAATATGATAAGATGATCAACATTGTGGTTTTGATTTCTGTTGTGAAGATTACATGCTGCTCTTGCAAAGGACCGAGTCTGATTCCCAGCACCCACATCTGGTGGCTCACAACCACCTTTAACACCAGCTCCACGGGGTTTTGACACCTCTGACTGCTGTGGGCATTGCATTCGTGTGCCCATACCAACACAAAGACATATACATAATTAAAAATAAAAGTGAACATGAAATATATATACAACACAGAATCCACTGTGCTGCTGCACCCCTGTCTTCAGGGACAGCCCACTCTAACCTTGCTTTGGGATACTCTTCTTTGTTCTGCTAAATAAACTTCTGCTTAAACTGTCTGTACCTTTCCTCTGAATTCCAAGAACAAAGTGAGAAACCAAGAACAAAGTGACCACTGCATCAGAAATGTCAATAACACAAGAACCCAGTGGCCTCCTGGTGTGCACCTTGAGCCTCTAGCACAGGATTTCCGTGGTCTTCCCAGATGTCATCACTAAAAGCATGGAGGGAGGCGGCCAGAGTTCACACCCATCCGTACAGCAGGTGGAATAGACAGAGCCCTTTTACCTGTTTGCCTTTCAACTACACTTTGAAAAGTTTTTAGCATTGCTTTCATGATTTTCCTGTTACCTTCAGATCCCTGATGGGCGCATCTTGCTAATGATAGTGGAATCACACAACTTTACTTCATAGTTTTAGCTTTTTAAAAAAAAAGTTTTGCTATTGTTTGTCTACTAATTAGATAACTATGTGACTTCATCAGCCACTAGGGTGATCTGCCTAATTACCATGATGCATAACTTGGATTCATCCTTTTTAATCACGTGCAGAACATCAGAACTACGAGTTTATAGAGGCTTGCACCAGGGTTTGGAGACAAGCCACTGATCCCAGACAGTGCTTAGCAGGGAAAGAAGATGCCCCTGCCCCACCCTGTGGATGGGACTATGAGACTCACACTGAGAGCTGTAAGGCAAAGGTCAAGTTGTAGTGGAGACTTCAAAGTGCTGGAGATGCCAGGAACATGGGATATCTGCTGGGTAAAGCTACAAACACAAAGTGAATGAGTCTGAGAGAGGCCACTATTTACTTGGTGCCATCATACACGAGATGTAAGTTGCTTTTTACTTTAAGGAAATGACAGTGAAGAATTTGCCGTGATTCTCAAAAGATTCTTTGGACTTTTGAACAGTCTTGAGGCTGCTAAGACTGTGGAGAAGATTTCCAAAGTTGAGAGCATTGGAGTCCAGGAGTAGCATGTTAATGTTTAAGTCTGAAATGTCCTCCACAGGTTCACGTATTTGAATACTTGGTCCCCAGCTGGGAGCCACTCACTAAGCGACTGCCATGCCTGCACTGCTCTTATGACTGTTCTTTCCAAACTGTGAGACAAAACACATCCTCCCTTCCTTCTGGTCTTTTGTTAGGTCTTTGGTCACAGCAATGGAGTCAGTTCAGACAGACAAGCAAGATCAAAGGGACGTAGACTTAAGCTGTGTCCTGGGAGCAAGAGAGGGAACAAAAGTAAAGTAAGATGGACATCAAAGACGACAGCCTGTGGCACTAAGAGGCTATGTTAGCCGTGGCAATAAACAGTGGAGGAAGAGTAACAACAAGCCTGGGAAGAGGCTAATGTGGGACCTGGAAACGATGGGGCTGGAGAGATGGTTCAGTGGTAAAGAGTTTTCCCGTTTGTCTTAATCACTGTTCTATTGGATGAAGAGACACCATGACCAAGGCAACTCATATTTTTAAAAAAGCTTGGAGGCTGGCTTACAGTTTCCGAGGTTTAGCCCTTTGCTATCACAGTAGGAGCATGTCTGCACTCAATGTGCTGCAGCAGTAGCTGAGAGCTACATGTTGATCTGAAGGCCAAGGGAGAAAGAGAACTGGGCCTAGCATGGGCTTTTGAAACCTCAAAGCCTACCCCCGACCTCCCCCACCTCCTCCCACCCCTGTGACACACTTCTTCCAACAAGGTCACACTTTCTAATCCTTCCCAAATAGTGCCGTTCCCTGATGACCAAGCACTCAAACATATGAGCCTATGGGGGCCATTCTTACTCATACTACCACTGCCCTTCCAGAGGACCCTGAGCCAGTTTCTAGCACTCATATCAGGCACTCACAACAACCCATAACTCTAGCTTGACAAGGGCTGTGACACCATCTTCTAGACTCCAAGGGCAAATACGCGCGCGCGCGCGCGCGCACACACACACACACACACACACACACACACACACACACTCACTAACCAGGCAGTGGTGTTGTACACCCTTAATCCCATCACTCAGGAGGCAGAAGAAGGCAGATTTCTGAGTCTGAGACCAGCCTGGTCTACAGAGCAAGTTCTAGAACAGCCAGGGCTACACAGAAAAATGATGTCTTAAAAAAAAAAAAAAAAGGGAGGAAGGGAGAGAGATAATTGATCTCGCTAAGGTCTTTTTTCAGTGAACTCATTGAGCATGCGCTGCTGAACTGGATTTTGTTGCCTTGTTCCGTTTTGTCTTTTAAATAGGGTCTTGCTGTGTGCCCCCAACATCCATCAGGCGCGTTACTCACTGTGTAGCGCAGTTTGGCTTCCAGCTGCCTCACGCCCCAAGTGTGTGGGTGTGGGTGTCGTGCGCACTAACCATGCCATATCACACCGAGGAGTTTGAGCATTATCAGCAGTTCTCGTGTGTCTTAGTTGACTGTCCCTATGGGAAACAGACCGAGGTAAACAAGACTGGAAGTGGGCTGGAAATGAGCGCGGGATGAGGTACTCCACATACAAACCAAGAGGAATGTTCTCTTAGTACATGCTTTAGAAAATCAAATTAAGATCAAGGAATTATGATGAGTGACAAGAAGATCTGGAAAGAAGACGTGGTCTTAGGGAGTTCCTTGAAGGGTGATACAGCAATTCATACTAGGGATGACACAGGCCCAACGTAGAGGAGCAAGAGTGCATTTGAGACAGTTGGGCTGACTGAGGAAAATTACAACAGGGCCATTTCCACGTTTGGGGTGGGGAGGCGGGGCCTTTGGCTATGCCATTTACCAAAGCTCATAGAAATGAACAGAAGGAAAGAGTGGCGTGTCCAGGGAGAAAATGAAGTTCTGTTTTGGGAATGCAGAGCTTAAGAAGCCTCAGAACATCCCCCTTGGAGAGTCCACTAGGTGTCTAAATAGAATGAAGGGGCTGTACGGATGGCTCAGTAGATAATTGCTATGTGGGGCAGCTCACAAAAGCCTGTAACTTCAGGGGAGTCAACACTCGTTTCTGGCCTCCCTGGGCACCATGTGCTTGAAGGTACGTGCACACGCCCACATACAGAGCTGGGCTTTTGTGTTCCTTGCCTTTTAGTCTTAGTTTCTCACTGCTTTTGTTTGTTTGTTTGTTTGTTTGTTTGTTTGTTTGTTTGTTTTCCTTGCCAGAGGAAAGGGACCTTAAAGCATCTAAATCCTAAGAGCACAGAAGCCTAAGTTGAGAGCTGGCGATTGAAAGGGAAGTTGAGTGGTTTGCCGATCATCTGCCACCGTTGGCTCCAGTGTTTGAACACTCGCTCCCCAGCTGGTGGCGCTGTTTTGAAAACTGTGGATTCTCTGGAGGAAGTGATTCCACAGGGGCAGGCCTTGAGGTGTCCTAGCCTGACCCCCACTTCCTTTCAACCCTCAGCTTCTCCGTCAGTTTGATGGACTTTACGCCAAGATAAACCCTCCCTCCCTTAAATGTCTTCTCAGACATCCAGGCACAGGAAGAGGAAAGTAAATCAGGAGGTGACAGAAATAACAAATGCCACTTGTATGAGACACTGTCCTGGACCATTCAGGGGCACTACATTTCCATTCTCAATGTTCTGTTCTGGTTCACGAATTGGACACTCATCTATTTCATCTGCCTGTCACTGACAGCCTGGTCATTCCTTCCTTGTTGGCAAAGACTTTGACCTGCACATAAACCACACACTGCATCTCCACATACCAGAAACTCTACCACTATCTAAGTTCACACACACCACGCCAGGACTTTCAACTCCCCAGCAGCCTTCCTGAAGTCATTACTGGACAACAGTTCTCTGAACTCAGTAGGGCTCTGTGGCCCTTGATCCCTCTTCAGGAAGTCCATCGGTCACTCTTGGCCTTCCCTTCTACCCTGTCCAGACACGTCACAAAGATAGGTCACTTCTGCCACAGCTTTTCATTGCTCCCTTCCCATGTGTGTCCCCTGTCATTACTTTATTTATTTATGTGTGCATGCTTGTGTGTGTGTGTGTGTGTGTGTGTGTGTGTGTGTGTCTGAACCTGTGCACATATGTCTGTGTGCATGTGTTGCTTTTGTTTGATTATTTGTTTTTGTGTGTGTGTCTGTGTGTGCATGCACACGTGCGTGTACGCACAGAAGTCAGAGAACAGCTTGTAGGAGAAGGCTGTCTCTTTCCACCATATGGCTTCCAGGGCTAGAACTCAGGTTGTCGGGTTTGACAGCAAGCCATCTTTCTGAGCCATCTTGCTGACTCTCCTGTTGTCACATCTTCTGGTAGGTCCCTAGCTCTATGATGACCACCACAAACACGATGGCTGTTTTTGTATCAGAGCACCCTGCAATAGAAACCAAGTTTTGCTTAGAGATCTGGGCACCTTTTTCTAATCTACCACATGACCCAAACTAGAGGTTGCAACACTAGCCAAATTTACCCATTACCTATTTCTGTGTGACGCATAAGATATGAATTGTTTTCATATTTTCTTTTGTTGTTGCTTTTGTTTGTTTGTTTGAGTCAGAGTTTCACTGTGTAGCTCTGGCTGTCCTGGAACTCGCAGAGATCCTCCTGCCTCTGCCTCTCTAGTTCAGGGATTAAGGGCATGCACCACCACACCTGGTGTTTTTGATATTTTCAAACACTTGAAAGAAAAATCAAAGAAAAAATATTTTGTGAAAAATGAAAATGACATTGAGTTTAGATTTTAGTCTCTACAAGTCAAGTCTGACATGGTGGTGCTATAGAAACACAGGTGTTTCCCCATGGTGGATGTCACACCAGAAAGACAGCTGAGGAACTATGATAGTGACTGCACAGGTGCACACAATGACAGCCTACCTGCCACACACAGCTGAGGGTAGCTGTGAACACAGCCCAACACAAAATCTTAACTCACTTAGAACACTGAATTTTTTGCTATTTTTTCTTGTAGCTCAACTGCATGGTTCTGGAATATGAGGTATGTGGAGGATATTGTATTTCCATGACAAAAAACAGAAGGGGCCACAAAGCTTGCAAATCTTCTACTAGGAGCTCTCAGCTGGCAGTGATCAAGCAAGCAAGTATTCCCAACCCATAGGAGGCCAGGGTCAGAGGATTCCAGTGAGCCTGAGGTGGGTCTTGGCTCTTGCTCATGTAAAGGTCTTTGCCATTATATTGGGCCTGACTAAATAAATCAGGAGAACCTCACCCTCTCTGTATTCCAAACCCGCTTGGCACAGTTAATCTAATCCCAGCACTGGGGAGGCTGAGGCAGGAAGATTGACATGAATTCAGTGCCAGCCTGGATTATAATTCTTAGCCAATATGAAGCTTTATCATAACAAAACCAGTTCCTAACCTAATCCCTGAAAACTCTCCTTGTCTATGTAAGGCACTGGGAACACAAATTGGGATACTGACATCTGGGGCAGGAGTCTACTTAGCCTCACACAGGAAGTAAGCAAAAGAAATTGGAGTCTTCTTGGCAGTAGAAACTCAGAAGATTCTAAAAGATATAAAGGGAATTGTGGAACTTTAATCACTTGATATTTTAGCTGTGAAATAATATAGGCTATTGGGGGCTGGATATATGGCTTAGTGGGAAAACATTTGCCTAGCATCATACGCAAAGCCCTGGGTTCCATCTCCAGCCAGTGGCTTTCCTGATTGACTAGTTGTAGTTGGAAGTTTTCCTGTGTCCTGCGTGGTCCCACAGCTGCTCAGACCCAAATAAACATACAGAGGTTTATATTATATTATTTTATTTTTTTGGTTTTTCGAGACAGGGTTTCTCTGTGTAGCTTTGCGCCTTTCCTGGATCTCACTTGGTAGCCCAGGCTGGCCTCAAACTCACAAGATCTGCCTGCCTCTGCCTCCCAAGTGCTGGGATTAAAGGCATGTGCCACCACCGCCCAGCTGGTTTATATTATTTTTAAATTATGGCCTTGGCAGGCTTCTTGCTACCTAGCTCTTATATCTTAAATTAACCCATTTCTATGAATCTATACTTTGCCACATGGCTTGTGACTTACCAGCACTTTACATCTTGCTTCTTCTGGTGGCAGCTAGCATCGTCACCCTCTGCCTTCTTCTTGTCTCTCTCTTTGAATTTACCACCTGCCTTTAAGCTGCCTTGCTATAGGCCAAATGGCTTTATTTATTAAACAATCAGAACAACACATATAACACATATTCACAGTGTACAGAAAGATATCCCCCATCAACTAGTAGTTAAGATTCATATCAATATCAACAACACAAATGCACACACACACACACACACACACACACACACACACACACACACACACATATATACACCAGGGGCAAAAAGGAAGAAATCATGGTATCTATATGACTTCATCACATAGGATAAAATAATACATACAAAGGTCTAAAGGCACATTCTTATTCATTATTAGTGTTACTAAAATAGGTCATAGGAAAACCAATGCCCAAGAGATGAGTGTTGAGAAGAGGCAGTGGGCTGGCATCCTGGGAAGGAGACCATTATCTCTGCTTGCCCTCCTGTCATTAGGAATGTAGAGTATTTATATGAAGACAGTGTCAAGTGCTATAAGTAGGTCAGAGTTTTCCAGAAGTTTGAGTGATGCTGTCTGCTCTCTCCATATGGAACAGAGGTAGTAAGCTCTTCATGATGATGTTCTGCCTTCAGGGCAGCACACTGCAGTTTTAGGTCATTTTTATGATCAATAGTTTCTGGAATCATCTCAGAAAAACAAGACCATAGGAATGTGGGCTGAAGGCCATGCCTTTCCTGGGGCTGTGGTTCAAAGTGTGAAGCATCTCCTACAGACTTTGTTTGAACTTCAGGTGATCTGCTAGGGGCACTGTGCTGGGAAGTTGTAGAGCATTTAGGAGATGGAGTCCAGAGGGAAGAAGTGTGTCATGGAAGGCCAAGCTTTCAGGATTTTATTGTGGTTCTACATTGAGCCAGAGCCTTCTCTGTTCCCTGGTCATCAGCTTGCATAAAGAAATTGCTGCAAGCTCCCATTTCCATGTACCGAGCCTGCTGCCATGCTTTCCGTACTGGCTGCTTCTGTGTGTCATCTTGACACAAGCTAGAGTCATCAGAGAGGAAGGAGCCTCAGCTGAGGAAATGCCTCCATGAGATCCAGCTGTAAGGCATTTTCTTACTTAGTGACCATTGAGGGAAGGCCCAGCCCATGGTGGGTGGTGCCATCCCTGAGCAGTTAGTCCTGGGTTCTGTAAGAAGGTGGGCTGAGCAGGCCAGGGGAAACAACCAGTAAGCAGCACCCCTCCATGGCCTCTGCATCAGTTCCTCCCTCCGGGATCCTGTCCTGTTTGAATTCCTGTCCTGAATTCCTTCAGTGATGAACTGTAGTGATATATTGTGTACCCCAATAAACTTATCTGGGGATCAGAGGACACAGCCAGCCACTTGATTAGACAGAGGCCAGACAGTGGGGGGCACACACCCTTAATTCTATTTCTGGGGAAGCAGAGATCCATCTGGATCTCTGTGAGTTCAAGGACACACTGAAAAGAGGCAGGCAGTGGTGGCTCACACCTTTAATCCTAGTACTGGGAAGCACACATACCTTTAATCCCAGGAAGTGACAGCAGGGCAGAGAAAGGTATATAAGGTGTGAGGAGACAGGAACTAAGGCAGTTCAGCTGAGACCCTTTTGGGTGTGGACTCAGAGGCTTTCAGTCAGAGGATTTATGGAGTTGATGAGGTAATAGGTGGTAGCTGTGGCTAGCTCTGCTTCTCTGATCTTTCAGCCTTCACCTTGATATTTGGCTCCGGGTTTTCTATTAATAAGACCTCTAAGATTTGAACAACAATGAACAGCAATGCTGAAGTGTAAGCCTAATAAAACCTCTTCTCCCCAACTTGCTCTTTGGCCATGGTGTTTGGTTGCAGCAATAGAAACCCTTACTAAGACATCTTCCTGCCACAATAAACTGTTCTCTGTAAAGTATAAGTTGCAAAAAAAAAGAAGGAAGAAAGGAGAGAGAGAGAGAGAGAGAGAGAGAGAGAGAGAGAGAGAGAGAAGGAAAGAAGAAAAGAAGAAAGCCTCTCTGAACTTGGTTCTGTCAGGCATTTCTTTTGTCACAATAATCTGATAGTGATGCGCAGCCACATCCAACTCCAACCTCTGCCACACACAGCTGAGGACAGCTGTGAACACAGCCCAACACAAAATCTTAATTCACTTAGAACACTGAACAGTGTGCATGTTTTCCTCAGAGCTCAGTGCGTGGTTCTGGAACAGGAATTCTTTGGAGGATGATGTTCCACGTCAAAAAGTGGGACACACTGCAAGGGCTTGCAGAACTCCAAGTATCACTACCAGCCAGGAGCGATGGTACAAGCAAGTATTAGAAGCCCCTGAGAGGCTGAAGTAGGAGAATCCCATTGAGTTGGGGCCGGCCTCAGCTACAATGTTCCAGGCCAACCTGTGCTACACAATGAGTAAGGTCTTGTCTTTAAAAAAAAAAAAAAAAATGTTTTTTAAGGCACAATAGGAACTACCTGGCTTGTTACAGAAGAACGCCCGCCCTTGGGGTCTAAACTGCCTATTTTCTGCTTTCTCTGCGCCAACTCCTGGGCCATTCAATATTTTCTGAAGAAAAATCCATCAGTTATGTAGATTGTGCCTCAATTACTCCATGATTCTGACCACCTGGAAAGTCAACACGATCTGGAAACCTCTAATTTCCCTAGTCCCCCCCCCCCCCCCCCCCCCGCCTCTCACTTTCTCACTCCAGCAGCCTTTACACACTTCAGCTCCTCCCCATCTCCCCAGATGCCTCCCTCCTACTTCAAAGAGAAAACGGAAGACATCGGATTGGTAGCCCTCGGTTTCCTGCAGCTGGGGCCTCCTACACATTTGCCTACAAGGTGCTCCTTCCTTTGTTTACTACACCCTGCTTCAGAGCCCGGCGCTCTCACCCCTGTAAAGCCAGCTCTTTGGCCAGTACTGTGGTGGTAAATTTCGTGGGCCAGTTTGTCTGGGTGAAGGGAAACCCACATAGCAAATGTAGCATGATGTGGGGTGTTTCTGAGACGCTGTTTCTGGGAGCGATTAGCATGAGAATCAGTAGACTGAGCAGAGAAGACCCACCCTCACCAGTGTGGGCAGGTGCCAGCGATGCTTAGAGGGCAGGGGAGGAACTGAAAAGCAGAGGAAACTGAGTTAGAAGTCTCTTTTGAAACAGGGTATTCCTGTCTGCCCAGGGAGCGCAGGGCCCACGCTTCCCAGGCCTTCAGATTGCCACCAGTCCAACTTCCGGTCCGTGATAAATGAGTGAGAGAGTCCGGAGAGTCAGGCCCAGAGGGAGTGTCACTTGCTGTGCAGACCGGGGGCCTGGCCACCTGCAGAACTCAAAGGTGAAAAAGGGAGGTCCAACTCCACAAAGATGTCCTTTGACCTCCACATGTGCGCTGTGGCACCCGCATGCCCCCTGCCCCCGTGATAGGAGTTTGGGCTTTTATTCTAAGCTAGATAGAAAGATGAGATGTCTGTGTGTATTCAAAATTAACACCCCCCAACAGAATTGTTGATGTTTCACTCTTCCCTCAACTTATCATTTCTGTTGTTTTTTTTTTGGGGGGGGGGGTTTCAAGACAGGGTTTCCCTGTGTAGCCTTGCATAGCTTTGTGCCCTTCCTGGAACTCGCCTCGAACTCACAGAGATCCGACTGCCTCTGCCTCCTGAGTACTGGGATTAAAGGCGTGCACCACCATTGCCTGGCTCCATTTTTGCATTCTTAACTACCTCATTTAATGATCTGATCATCTGTCTACTTGTTCGGAAAGAAAAAAAATCCTCCAAGCCACTCTTTTAATTGTTTTAAAACACCATTAGTGTGTGTGTGTGCACGTACATGCATGTCTTTCCAATGTCTCCCATCCTGCTTGTGTCCGCACTGTGTTGGTTGACTTGCGGTTGTACCTGAGGAAACACCTTGGAGAGAGGAACAGGACGCCTCAGCTCATGGTTTCCAAGGGGTCATCACAGTGCGATGTGACAGCTCACATCACTTGGCCAGATGTGGGCAGAGAGGAGCTGTTGTAGCTGGCCTCCTCTTCCCCCTTTCTTCTCCATCCAGGTCCCTCACCCAGCAGATGGTGCCACAACATTTCAGGTGGGGCGTAGCCCTCTGTTAATCTCTCTAGATAAACCTGTTTACCAATCTCCTAGGCACGGCTCAAGCCACCAATCGGGATTCACCATCATGGTTGTTTTCAAAGTACCAACATGTTATTGTAGATTCAGAACCCAGATTGGGACCTTTTCTCATTTTCTGTCCTTAAAGTGGTCTGAGCACCAGCATGTCATAGCGAGCTTACTGCGGCTCCTTCGTGATAGAGCGCCTGATTGTTTCCTAGGCTCTCTGGTTCTTGTTTTTCAGTGCAGCAATCAAAGCAATGGTTTTGAAAGGTCAGAGCATGTCACTCTTGGCAGACAACTTTCTTTTTTGTTTCCTGTTTTCTTTCATTGCCTTTCCGTCTCGCTTAGGATAAAAGCCAAAATTGATATCATGGTAGGTTAATTATGCATTGCTGTATAAAAATCAAACTTCACAGAACATTGCTTTCAGACAGCGCCTGTTGTTTGCTCATAATTCCATGCATCGGGGAATCTGGGTTGGGCTCAAATTTGAGATTCAAGTACTGTTCTTGCCTGGAGCTATGCATGTGCCTCAAGTCCTGCTGCCTTAATTGGAACTACACTGTCTAGCTCATTTGTTTGGTGGTCAGGGTCTGGAGTTAGCTGGGCCACATGGCTACATCATATAGCAGACTAGCTTAGGTTTCCCACGGCCATCTCAAAAACAGAAACCACAAAGTGGGCTGGGGAGAGAGAGGACTCAGCAGTTATGAACACTGCAGGGAGAGTTTTTAGCACCTGTGCTTGGTGGCTTACAATTGCCTGTAACTCCAGTGACAGGCTGAGTCCTCCCTATTAGTAACTAATAAACAGCCAGATAATACAGAAGCATCTTATCAGCTGAAGTTCTCTCCTTTCAGGTGACCAAAGCTGGCGTCAAGTTGACATAAAACAGGCTAGCACATTGGTCTAAACACAGTGATGGGGGAAGCTCAGGGTTCTTCAGGACTGTGTCTTTTTTTCTCCCTATCCTTGTAGTTATTGGGATATTGGAGGATGGACTCTGTGGAGACTGGGGCTGGAGAGATGGCTCCAACTTGAATAGCACTTGCTGTTTGTGCAAAGGTCCTGGGTTCCATTATCAGCACCCACAGGAAGGCTCACAACTTTAAGTAACTTCCGTTCTTGGGGACTCAGCACCCTCTTTTGGCCTCTTCAGGCCCTAAGCACAGGCTCAGCACACATACATGCAAGCAAAACACTCATACATATAAATGAAAATACTCTTTAGAAAAATCTATAAGGGTAGAAGGGAGATGAGAGAAGAAAAAGCAAGAGAGGAATAACTCCTCCCAGATGTGCCCAGAGGCTTGTCTCCTAGGTGATCCCAGCTCCTGTCAAGTTGACAGTCAACACTAACCACCATCATGGTCTTATACCCTACCTAACTGGGGATTCAGCATGACAGTCACTTTGTTAGTGTTAAATGTGAGCAGAGATTTAAAAATTATGTGCGTTCCCCAAAGAGACACTTCTTTTTTAAAATTTTTTTATTAAGAGATTTTTCTATTCATTTTACATATCAACCTCAGATTCCCCTGTCCTCCCTCCTCCCACCCACCCCCCAGCATTCCCCCCAACTCATCCCCCATTCCCACCTCCTCCAAGGCTAGGTCTCCCTGGGGAGTCAGCAGAGCCTGGTACATTCAGGGAGCAGGTCCACACCCCTCCTCCCTGCACCAAGGCTGTGCAAAGTCAGAGACACTTTTCTTAGCATTTTAAAATTAATCTTCAGACCTCTTTCCTTATTTTAAAATTTCAAACTGTTTCTCTAAGTTGATGGTCAGAGGCTATTTATTGACAATTATTATTGTAGAGCTAGAGAGATAGCTAGGTGGTACAGTGCTTACCTAACATGTGTTCAAGAGGCTGGGGATATGAATTAATGGGTACAGTGCTTACCGGATAACCATAATCTCCAGCACCCACATAAAAAGCCAAGTTTACCTGGTACTCGGGAGGCAGAGGCAGGAGGATCTCTGTGAGTTTGAAGCAAGCCTAGTCTACAGAGTGAGTTCCAAGACAGCCAGGGATACACAGAGAAACCTAGTCTTCAAAAAAATAAAAGAAGAAGCAGCCAGGTGTGGTGGTAATCTTGGAGCAGCCAGGTGTGGTGGTAATCTTGAAGCAGCCAGGTGTGGTGGTAATCTTGGAGCAGCCAGGTGTGGTGGTAATCTTGGAGCAGCCAGGTGTGGTGGTAATCTTGGAGCAGCCAGGTGTGGTGGTAATCTTGGAGCAGCCAGGTGTGGTGGTAATCTTGGAGCAGCCAGGTGTGGTGGTAATCTTGGAGCAGGCAGGTGTGGTGGTAACCCTTGAAGCAGCTAGTCTAGCACACTAGTGAGCTCTAGGCTCAGTGAGAGAGAAGAAAAGAGAGCAACAGAAGTTGCTGACAACAACCTCTGGCAACCACATGTGTACACATCTGGAGGCTGCACACACAAGCACATCATACACACACACACACACACACACACACACACACACACACACGCACAGAGGCCTGGGTTCAATTCCCAGTACCGCAAAAAATAAAGATAAAAGATAAATTAATGTAATATCAAATTAATGTTATGCATCTTTCTTTATGGATATATTTAAATTTAAAGTTATTTGGAAAGGCCATGTTTAAGATCACTCTACAAAGTAAAGGAATTTTAAAATATTATAATTATTCTTTTTTTTTTTGAGACAGGGTTTCTCTGTAGCTTTGGAGCCTGTCTTGGACTAGTTCTGTAGCCCAGGCTGGCCTCACAGAGATCTGCCTGGCTCTGCCTCCCGAGTGCTGGGATTACAGGCGTGCACCACCACCGCCCGGCCAATTATTCTTAATATTAAAATTTACTACATGCTGGGCAGTGATATGGTGGTGCACGCCTTTAATCCTAGCACTTGGGAGGCAGAGGCAGATGGATCTCTGTGAGTTCAAGGCCAGTCTGCTCTATAGAGCTAGTTCCAGGACAACCAGGGCTTCAGAGAAACCCTATTTCAGGGGGAAAAAAAAAAAGACCAAGTGTCTACTACTTACTTCACTAATCAAGAAAAGATTCATTCATTTTCTTCAATAGTCTAAAAATAGTAACCTATTTTAAATTTTTATTTAAATAAAATTTTAATAATAAATAACATTTCAAATTTTATTTCAATGGATTTTTAAAAGCAGTCAACAAGGAGGCTGGAAAGATGGCTCAGTTAAGTACACACATTGCTTTTGCTGAGGACCTGAGTTTGGTTCCCAAAACACATCATGCAGCACACAGCAGCTTATAACTCCAGCTCCACAGATCTTACACCCTCTTCTGGCTTTTGAGGAGACACTGATTCTAATAAACCCAATGTCCTGTATTTTGTGAGTTTAATGGTCCCAATTCATAAAAATTATTAATAGCTACAAACTAGTAAGTTAATAAAAAATTGTGGCTGGGTAGAAATGATAATTTGTAAATACATATTACAATCCCAGAACTGAGGAAATAGAGGCAAGTGGATTGTGATTTCAGGGTCATCCTCAGCTATATGAGACCCTTTTTCAAGTACACAAACAACCTGCAACCAAAGTAAATGCTGAGAGGCAGAGAGATGGCTCAGTGGTTAAGAGCACATACTGCTCTTCCAGAGGTCCTGAGTTCAATTTTCAGTATCTACATCAGAAACTCATAACTTCCAGTAATTCCAGTTTGGGGATCCACTATCCTCTTCTGGCCTCTATGGGTATCCACACAAAATAAAAACAAATCTTAAAAAAATATTTTAGACCCACTAAAATCCATCTTAAAAGCTTTCTCCCACTTAGTGAATATCAATCCCACAGTGACCAAAAGTAAACTAGGGTTCACACTGCAACAACATTAGGGATGATGGACATCATCATCATCATCACGCAGTACTTTAGTCTCTTCTCAACTTTCCACTGCCCTGCCCTGCTTACACATCACATGTAGTAAATGCATACACAACACAGAATGTGCTACTAGACATTCTAAAATGCTTTCCAGACAATTCATCACTTGCATATTCTAAATAAGGTCATTAGGCACATTCCACCACTGTGGGTGTGGCCCAGCTCTGTAATAGACAATTCAAGAGCACTCTACACAGCATCAACAGCAATCCTGCTCTTCCTCAGGGACGGGCACTGCCTTACTCAACACCCCTTTCCTTGTGAAGTACTCAAAAGAAGCTGGACTCGGGGATCACAACTTTAGAAACTAGGATTCAGCCTTTATTAAACCAGGTTTTTCATCTTTAAAGTGGAATATTGTAGAGCACACTGTGGGGAAGCTTTACTGACAACCACCTACAGGTTGCCGGACGGTGGTGGCGCATGCCTTTAATTCCAGCACTCAGGAGGCAGAGCTAGCTGGATCTCTGTGAGTTCCAGGCCAGCCTGGTCTACCAAGTGAGTTCCAGGAAAGGCGCAAAGCTACACAGAGAACCCTGTCTCGAAAAACTAAAAAAAAAAAAAAAAGACGGCAGGCTCAACCTGAGCTTGGGATAGGACCAGCTGGCAGGGAACTGCTTAAGAGTCTCAGTGTTTTCATATTTGATCTTGGCCAGAAGGCTGAGACTTCTCACAGTGTTTTTAAGGTTAAGTTCAATTGCTTATTAAAAACAAACTTTAATATGTTATTATTGGAACAATGATGAGTATTGCCTTTAAAAAAACTGAACTTACCTTAAAACCACTGTGAAAGCCTTCAAAATTTCTCATGTATTCATCAGCTGATAATGCAACTTGTTTGTAAAATTAGGTCAATATTCTGGACTTTTCTTCTGTGAATTAATAATAATGGCAGCTAAAATGAGACATCCCTCAACTATTTGGAAAACAAACACAACACAGATGTAGAATACAAAAGCCAACTGGGGAGTACCACCTTCCAGTGGACCCAGCAGCCCCCCTGGAAGCACCCAAGCCCCTCCAAGTCCCATTCCCCTCGGATTTTCCCACAGGGTAAACAGCTGAGACTTTAGACTATGAATGATTAAGCTGTCTGCCTCTACTAAATACAACTTGGGCACGCTCCTTACCTGTCTGTGCCTTAATTTCCTCATGTATCAGGACAGACTGATCATGCCAGTGCCAATCTTACTATAAACCACGCCTCATAAGCATGCAAACAGTGCTCTTTTACTATACTCAAATCTGACTCATCTCTGTGAACATTCTCTGAACAAACTGTAAGGCTCTTCTGAAAAACATCTAGAAGCTTCTGGTCTTCTGTCATTCCCCTTCATCTGCCTCTTCTACACACGTAAGCACTATTACTACAGTAGGTCTCCCAACCTAAGATTAGGATAGACATAACAACCTCTCCACCCCATGATTTTATACACACCGTGCCCTGTGCTCCCCTCCAAGTCCTCCTACACTGCATCCTCCTGGGCAACGCACTTTAGCTTAGGCTCAGCTCTTTCTACAGATGACTCCCTGACATGCTAAGCAGATTTAAGGCCAAATCCTTTGTGTTTCTCTTATTTTACAGCTGAAGGTTTGTCTGTCTATCTTGGGAGTTCTTTCATCTAGAATATTAGCAACTTGAGATCAGAAACTATGTGTCTCTAACACTAGCTGAGAAATTGGCATAACACAAATGCTAAATAAACAGTAAATGAATAAATATAAAATCCAGCAGTTACTATTTTTGTCCACTTTCTCAAATGGCATTTTTACACATTATTTTTATATAATTCTTTTTTTTTTTTTTTTTTTTTTTTTTTTTTTTTTTTTTTGCCGGAGCTGAGGACGGAACCCAGGGCCTTGAGCTTGCTAGGCAAGCGCTCTACCACTGAGCTAAATCCCCAACTATATAATTCTTAATCCCAAGCCAAATCAAGTCCCAGCATGGAGAGTAGAACTGGATACAATGTTCCACCCCTACCCCAGGCGCTAATGGCCATTGTTAACTGCTGGGAGATGAAGAGTCAGTTTTCTCTAAGAGTGTAGCCACTGAGAAGCCAACCACAATCCAGCAGAAGGCCACAGATCTAAGAAGCACAAATGGGCCTTCAATTGGGGGTGGGGGTGGGGGGAGGCACAGGGATACAAAACTGGGTAGAAAGGGAAGGTGGGTGGATCTTTAGGAGAGTGAATATGATCAAAATATATTATATGAAGTTCTCAAAGAAATAATAAAATAATTTTTAAAAATACAAGTAGCTATAGCATTAAAATTATGGCATTTAACTAGACAAAAAAGGCCAATTTCACTGTTTTAAGGATATATCTATATTTAGTATACAGTATATGGATTCAAGCAACTAGTTCTAGGTTTAGCATGACTATAGACAAGGTACTTATGCCTTGGTATGTTCACCTGTAAATCAAGGTACTAGAAAAATCTAAGCCAGATACAATGGTATATACTTATAATCCTAGCACTGAGAGGTAGAGGCAGGCAGACAGTGAGTCTGGGGTCAGTCTATGATCCGAAGCAAGATCAAGGGTAGCTTGAGGTACATAGCCAGACTGTCTCAAAAATACCAGGGGCTAGAGAAGTAGCTCAGGGGTAGACCACTTGCTTTATATGTGCAAGGCTGAGGGATTTCTGATCCCTAGAAACACACACCGATGTGGGTGGAGCAGGGGACCACCCACACATGGAAAGAAAGAAAAAAGCATCAGAGAACTACAGAGTAATTACTGTATTTTTAAATCAGTGGGCAGTAACCTTTTCCCACTGATAGGTCTAATTTCTTGTCTCTTCTTATTTTCTTTCTTGAAATGATTCATGAGCACAGCATTTATTGTAGACCAGTACAAAATAAACAGTCTATTTGAAGAATTATCATTGAAGCCTAAAATGAGAAATAATAAGTTCATTATCATGTTTCAAGCTTTTAGATAAAAGGGCTTCATGATTCTATCAGTGTTTTCAGTATTTGAGGAAGTGTTCAAAAAATAGTTTCCGTGTTTTATTATCTTTATCACCTTGAGTATAAATCCATAGCCTACCAATCCTTTATTTCATGATGAAAAGGGACCGCAATGGTGAGTTTTTGGCTATGTGCATTTCCCTATGTTAACATGATAATGTAAGTCCACACACTCAGAAGAGTGCTAAACATGTGAAATGGGTCTTGTGATAAACAGGCAAATAATGGAAGCACATAGGGCAGAACCTTATCACTAATAAGAAACTACAACAAGCAACAGGGGTCAGTGAAGAAGCCAGGGCAGGAGACAAGAGTCTGGCACCTAATTCTGCCACTTAGATTCAACTGTTCTCCTTAGTCCTGATGTTTCTCACTTAACACAGGAGCAACCCCAAGAGGGCTACTGAAAAAAGCAAGTGTAATAATGTTTGTAAAAAACGTAAGTCTAGAGCCGGGCGGTGGTGGCGCATGCCTTTAATCTCAGCACCCGGGAGGCACAGCCAGGCTGATCTCTGTGAGTTCAAGGCCAGCCTGGGCTACCAAGTGAGTTCCAGGAAAGGCGCAAAGCTACACAGGGAAACCTTGTCTCGAAAAACCAAAAAAAAAAAAAACAAAAAAACAAAAAAACAAAAAACAAAAACAATCAAACATAAGTCTATATATAAAAGAACAGGCAAACAATTTTATAAATTTCATTATTTCAAAACATATTACAACTTTCAAAACCAGATAAAGGCTTCCTTACATAAGCATAATTCTGTTTTACAGACCCCAACTTTAACTCCTCAAAATCATCCATGCTATTAATGAAGTGTGTGGGTGTGTGTGTGTGTGTGTGTGTGTGTGTGTGTGTGTGTGTGTGTGTGTGAGAGAGAGAGAGAGAGAGAGAGAGAGAGAGAGAGAGAGAGCATATGAACAAGTAGTTCACAAAGAAGGTCAGTTGGAAATCTCTCTATGGAAGGTATTTATTACTTATAAGTCACAGTCATCTAAGTTGGGAGGTAGGATCTGATTCACTGTTGTTCCTTAGTGTCTTCCTGGCCATTACTTCCTCCACCTGTTAAACACTCTCTGCCTGTAGAGGCTTGTTCCACTTAGCCATAACCTTTTCCTGCTTGCTGACAGGTTATCCCCAGGTCAGTCCCCTCCTTTGCAAGGTCTGTTACCTGGCTCAGTTTTCCTGTGCACCTCTGGTCGTACCGCCATTCTAAGAGGAAGGGGTTTCAATGTTAGTGTCCATCAAATTCCATACTCTCTACCTCATGCCCAGTGAGCTCTATCACTCCACCTCTGCCTCCTAGGTGAACTATGTCCCAGAAGGAGTTATCACTTATGACTGCTTTACCTTCAGATAATTCACCAAGCATCTCATTTCTGACTTCATCATCCTGCCCTTTCAGCATGATTAAGTGGTTCAACCATAACTGTTTTTTGACTGCTTTGAGAATGCTTAGCTACAGCAACTTTTACCCAACTTCCCAGCTCACTTCTGCCACTATTTCCTTTTTCTTCCAGGTCACTATTTCAATTATATTTGGGGAGTTTCCTTTCACTTTTGGATTTCTGTCATGTAAATAGCAAAACCTCACTCCAAACCGACTCAACTATCTCCCTGTTTGTTGCCAATCACCACTGATAAGTCTAACTGACTTGAAATGAATCCTTCATGTAACTCTGTAACTTTCTCTAGTCAGTTCACCTTTCTCTCCAATGACTATTTCAGAGTGTTTCTACAGCATCTCAAGCTTTGTACCTCTATACAGTAATACGTCCTTTGTAACAAAGAAAACAGCTCCGTGATCTAGGAACTTTCACAAACACTTATGTCTAGTGGGACTATTCTCTTGCCTTATAGATAGATAGATAGATAGATAGATAGATAGATAGACAGATAGATAGATTCTTCTATATAATTTTATATATATGCCTCCCCATCCCCTAGTCAACTCTGCTGCAGTGCCGTGGGAGACTCAAGTTACTACAGCGGATAAGAGGCTCATCAGCAAAGGCATACAGGTAATCAAAATTTGTAAGACTGCATTCACTAAATGCTTATTTCACAAAGGCAACAACTGATCTACCAAAAACTGTCGAATTTCCCTCCTAAATAACTGAAATACACTTACCCAAATCCAAAACACCACATCTTAGCAAACTTTATTACAGGAAGCTTCCTTTGCTAATGAACTCTTAAAAGTATGCATCTTGTACTGGGGAGATGCTTGGTGGTTTGGAATACTTGTTGCTTTTGCAGAGGACCAGGGTTCGACTCCCAGCAACCACATCCATTTAAGCTTAAATTCAGGGGATCCAACATCTTCTTCTAGCCTCCTCTGGGACCAGGCATACACATGGCACAAACACATAGAAGCAGGCAAAACATACATACATATAAAATAAATCTTTTAAAAAAATTTAAAATATTAATATTTTGGCTTCCTCCCAATTAAAATGCTTGACAAGGACAATCTTTTTTTAATTGGGTAATTATTTCATGAAGACCTGTGGTGATATGGGAGACTCAAATTACTACAGGGGATTAAGAGGATGATCAGCAAAGATGCAGGTAATCAAAATTTATAAGACTGCAATCACCCAATGTTTATTTCACAAAGGCCACTGCATCAGGTTGGGGATACAAAAGTGAAAAAGAAAAACTGAACCCTCGAGAACCTTTGTCTGATGGAGACTAAGGAATCTGGCCTCAACATGGACATGACCACGAGCAGAGACCAATCAAAAGCTCTCTACTGACATCTGGGCCACTTTGCAGTTGTGGTATGTACAAGAATGAACCTTGACAAAAGAGCAATTACAGAGACTTTGGAAGGTCTAAGGTACAAACCTGGTACAGCTACATGATGCCACTTTCAATGTCAAGCTGACACTCTGGATCTGAACTAATGATAAAGGCCTTCCCTAATTTTGAGCAGGAGACAGCAAACATGTATGTAGGAAAAAAATGCATTAATTTGGGTAGCCCATACCCAAAGCAACATACCTCTGAGTTCAAGGGCAGCCTGAGGCCAAACCATGAGACACAGTCTCATAAAACTAAATCCACCACAAATTTTAAGAATTTGGGGAGTCAAATTATCAATATATCTTGGGTACTGGAGATCAAACCCAGGGAAAGGAAAACAATGTTAAGAGGGCCTGTTATTGCTTAAACATACACCACCACCACCACTGCCAAAGGTCTATGTGTTTGAAATCTCAGTCCCCAGCTGGTGGTACCATTTTGGAAGACTGTGGAAGGGTCTAGCTGAAGGAAGTGAGTAACTGGGGTGCTAAGCCTTGAGGACTGTATGTGGGCTCCAAGTCACCTCTGGCTTCCTGCTGTGGTATCTCAACCACCTCTTTCTCCCATCACAAGGTCTTCCCTGACATGAGAGACTCAAACTCAATGATCTGCCTACCTCTGGTTCTGCTGAGATTAAAAGCCTTTGCCACCATGTGCGGCTTGTTGTTGTTGTTTTTGTTGTTGTTGTTGTTGTTGTTTGTAACTATTCTCCCAAAGAGGTATGCCATTCTTGGTACCACAAGACCAAGTCAAGCATGAAGTGGACAGACAGAGCAAGTTCCTATTCAATCTCCTAACTCCAAACATCCATTTAACATATTATGCTCAGATAGAGGACACTTAGGTATTAAACTGGAAAGAAAACATGTGTCACCTCGACACAATGGAGAATCACGTGGGAAGAGTATCAGTGAGGGATTGTCTAGATCACATTTGCCTGTGGAAGCTGTCTTGATATAGGAAGACCTGGCCTACTGTGGGCAGTACTGTTCCCTGGGGGTTGGGTATGGATTGTAGAAGAGTATGAAAACTTTTAAAAACATTTAAAAAGTGAGAAACATTAGCTGAGTAATAAGCATCCATGCATTTATTCTCTTTCTGCATAACTATTTGCTTCAAGTTCCTGTCTTGGGTAGAGGGATGAAGTTTCAGATGTCGGGAGGAAACTTCTTTATATTTCAAACCTTGTTCTATCTCTTTTCCCTATACATACATTTCATTATTCCTTCCTAGTATTTTAAATATGCATGACTGGGGTGGGTGTAGAGGGGGGAAGAAGAAGAAAGAGAGAGAAATCATTTTTCATGATAGTGCTGGGGATTGGACTCAGAGCCTCACACAGGCTGGGAAGGGTTCTACCAATGAGCAGACATTAGAATCCAACCCTCTTACTAAAGCACACACTAAGGCAATTCATAAAACCCTCAAGTGTGGCACTGCTTTTTGGAAACATGGTTCTCCAGCCTAGTCTAGCTTCATGACCCACTCCCTGCCTCTGCCTTCCAAGTGCTGAGATTACACATATTCCCCACCACAGCTGGCTCAAGAAGCTTCTACTTCATTTTTATTCTTATTGCCTAGTGGTGCTAGCGATGGAATCTAGGTTAAGAAATTTTCACTAAGCTATATCTTCAGCTCAGCGTAGTTCTTTTTTTTTATAAGAATGCAGAGAATTCAGGTTAACAAGTAGTATATATCATTTTTAGTCTTAAAAGAATAAGTTCTAATAAGCTAACAGTTTTTGTTTGTTTGTTACTTTTTGCGAGACACAGTTTCTCTGTGTAGCCCTGGCTATCCTGGAACTCATAATGTAGACCAGGGTTGCCTTGAACTCAGACTTCCACCAGCCTCTGCCTCACAAGTGCTGGAATTAAACCAAATTCTGAAATTTTGAACACCGAAGACTAAAAATTTTGAGAAATGCTGTTCTCAGAAGAGAGCTAAGATTTGAGGAATTAAAGGCAGATGATAATTTTTTCAGTTTATCAGTAGTTTTAAATGTATAATAAAAATTATTTGCAAAGTATTTATATAATTTAAAAAGTCTTAAAATATAATAACCCCTTACTACATAACTTCTTGAATCAGTAATGTTGGTTCTTCGACACAAAGCTATGCTTTCTAATTTTTATATGTTCAACATCTCAAAACCACTTTTTTTTCTTTTTTCTTTTCTTTTCTTTTTTTTTGGTTCTTCAAGGCAGGGTTTCTCTGTGTAGTTTTGGTGCCTGTCCTGGATCTCGCTCTGTAGACTAGGCTGGCCTTGAACTCACAGAGACCCTTCTGGCTGTGCCTCCTGAGTGCTGGGATTAAAGGTGTGTGCCACCACCACTGCCACCACCACCCAGCATCAAAACCACTATTTATTGACTTTGGCAATTTAAAAGTTTATAGAAGTCAAGCCAGACACAGGCGAGACATCTCAGGTTGTCTTCTGCTCTTGACAAAGCCTTGCCTACTCTTGCAATCTGCTGTTCCTTCCCTTGCCCCTCTGGAGGCTATTTTTTAAGATTAGGGGTTCTACCAGTTTACACCCCCTTGCTTTCTATCAATACACAGGATATGATGTAATTTTTGGTTGGTTGAGAGAACTGAACTCTCCCCCCAAAAGAAGATAAAAAGAAAGAGCAAGGAAAACTGCCCCAAGCAATGAAGTAAGTGGGTGACTTGGTTCTCCTGTACAAAAAAAGATAAAAATTTTAGATATATTAGCATTTCCACTATTTGTAATCTGTATTGAATCCACATTATAGAAAAGGCAGGTAACAGGTGTCTGTAAAACAGCTGGAGTAGACACATACCTTTGAGTCCTAGCAAAAGCTATAGATTTGGGTTAAAAAAGCATAGACATTTTTTTCCTCTGTCCAAAGAGCCAGACATATAGATTAGAAAGAGATGCTTTTAGCCTGATGAGAAGCACCTTTAAGTGTATACTTAGAAGACAACCAAAGGAAATTTAGAATCTCGAGCTTGTGACTGATAATAGATAGCAATCAGTGTTCTACCAGCTTATCAGAACTCCATTTATCAATGCTACAATTCTGGACTTTTGAGATCTTATACTAACAATAGCATAGAAGAAGAAAGAGGTCTGAAACATTTCCCAGTTTTTCACATACTTTAAATCACTTTCTTATACCTTTTCAACTTGCATTTACACAGCTTAAGTAGTTTTCATAGACCCTCAGAACTTGTCTTTCACATCCTCAGACCTTTATACATTTAGATATACTTTAAACCTTTTTCTTTGCATCTAATCATTTGCCAGAGACAGGGGTAGTTATCACTAAGAGCAGTCATTGCCAAGTAAGTTCTTTTAAAAAAAAAAAAAAAGGAACAGTAAAAAATCACCTCTGAAACCTGTTTACTCTTTAATAAGAAACATGTTAGCAAGACAAACCTGTGTGTCTTTCTCAGCAGGAGACCTAGTTAGTAGCTCTAGAAAAAGCAAGACCTGATTTTTGTATATGAAATGAACTGACAAGGTGGCTGCAGCCTTGAGGAAGAACCTGCTTGCCTGGTGCTGAGCTAACAAAGCTATAATTAGCCTAGACATCAATACCATCAGAGATCTGAGAAGGATAAATTATAGCAGGAAGTATAATCCAAATGGCCTATGTATGGAGTAAAATGACAGAGACTATGCATAGTCCATTACCTAGACAGTCATCCAGATTCCTGTGGTCTCCATGGCATTGGGGGCAGAGGTATCAGGACAACATTAGTCTTTAACAGCCAGGCCCAGAAGATCTGAGAGGCTTTCTTGTGGAGGAGAAATATAGGGAACTGATCTTATTTTGTTTATGCAAAGGAGGCAATCAACTCTCCAGTGTCCTATTTGTTGACAGTTTTGGCAGGGTTCTGGTGGCAGGTGAGGCATTGGGGCAATTTCCCCTAGTGGTTCAAGTTACCACAATCCAGTTGTTATAATGCCCCATAATCTTCTTTGGAGACTTTGGGATTACTGCTAAGAGTTGTGGGTCTCTGTCATAGTATGCTTTTTCTATTAAACATTTTAAATGCCACATTTAACAGATCTCTGACAAGTTTGAGGACCATTATCTATTAAGTATATCTGAGCTAAACAAACTTTGCTTGTTTTTAGTTATTTGTTTTAGGCTTAACCTTGAAAACATATATGGGAGACTAAAGCTTTTCCTACAATTAACTACATCAATACTTAAC